>NC_134358.1:616094-916094 GCF_048569485.1 Anomaloglossus baeobatrachus | reverse complement strand
ACCCGATGTGTATAATGGTTACCAGCTTTCACGGCCTCCGTTAAGATCCCAGCATCGCAAGGTTATGTCTGGCGCTGCTGGGATCCTGACGGAGCCGGTGTAGAAGCAAGTGATATCCCAGCATGTTGTGATGTGTGAGGTGTGTGTGAGAGTGAGTGTGATCTGATGTGTGTGTACTCACCTGGGAATCGGGGCTCCGTGTCAGTTGGGCCACAGCGAGCGTGCATTGCGTGAGGGGGGCGGGGCCTGCAGAGAGCCGGGGCGAGAGGCCAATCCGTGTGGGGGGGCGGGGCCATGGCGAGCCCAGCGGCCAATCAGCTTTGTGTCACCGTAAGGACACAATTTCGGAGCATGACAGACAGACAGACAGACAGACAGATAGACAGACAGACAGACAGACAGACAGACAGAATAAGGCAATTATATATATAGATCATTTTTCAAATTCATACCCATTGGATATCTTGTGTGCATATAATAAATCCATTTGGCCTCTCTATAACGTAATCATTTCTTTATATCACCACCCCTTTTGGGAAGATTAACTCTTTCAATAGCATTCACTTTCAAACTACTACAACTCCCATGATGTTCCTTCAAAAAATGTTGAGAGGCCCCTGACAGGCTCCTGGTTGTACTATTTGCGGCATCATATATATGCTCTGATACACGGCGTCTCATAGTTCTTAAAGTGCTTCCAACATATTGTTTTCTACATGTGTCACATGACAAAAGATATATAACATTAGACGTTCCACAATTTATTAATGAATTTATATTGTATTTTTTTCCAGTTGTAAAAGATACAAAACTTTTTGTATTATGTATATATTTGCACAAACCACAATTTTTCTGGCCACATTTGACCGATCCTGTGGTGGGCAACCACATACATTTGTCTGAAATTTTAACACTATGAGATCTGGTGTTGTGATCACTGGGAGCCAAAACATTTCCTAGGGACATGTTGTTTCTAGAAACAAACTTCACTCCTTGTCCCAAAATTCTATTCAAGATTGGATCGACTGACAGTATTGGGAGGAACTTTTTTACAATGTGAACTACATCATAAAAATCTTTGCTAAATCTGGTGGAAAATATTACCTGTGAATCACTAAGATCACTATTTTTAGCAATATGAATTTTATCCTCCAAATATTGACTTCTCGATTTTAAATCAGTTTTATCTTTTGCTTTATCAATAATTTTTTTGGAGTAACCTCTATTTTGTAATCTCCTACTAATAGTTTCACATTCGTTTTGGTACATCTCAGAATTTGTGCAGCATCTCTTCGCACGTATAAATTCTCCTGCTGGTAAATTAGTGGTGATATGTTTGGGGTGGCAGCTCCTGGCGTGTAATAGGGAGTTGCCTGCTGATTTTTTTCGATATAAGCTACACTCCACCTTTTTGTTAAGAGAGTTACCTTCCAAAAAAATATCTAAAAACGCAATGCGGTTTTTGTGTTGTTCAAAAGTGAAAAAAATATTACACGGGTTATTATTGATATAGTTGATGAAGTAAAAAATGTGTTCTTCAGACCCACGCCAAATAATAAGCACATCATCTATAAATCTTAAAAAAAAATATGAATGTTTGTGCTAAATGGATTACAAATGTCAAAAATATATTGCTCCTCCCACCAACTCATGTAAATATTCGCCAGAGACGGGGAAAATTTCGCTCCCATAGAACAACCTTTATTTTGAATGTAAAAATCATTAGAAAACATAAAAAAATTGTTTTTTAACAAAAAGTGTGTAGCAGTCAAAATAAATTCTTGTAGGTCTGGCGAAATAGTTACTATATTTGTTCAGTTGGTGTTTGAGGGCAATCAAAGCAAGATTATGAGGAATGGATGAATACAATGATTGCACATCGCAGGTTATCCAACTAAAATCATCCTGCCAGGAGATATTATTCATTACATTTAGGACAGGTTTTGAATCCTGTAAAAAACTGGGGGAGTTTTGTGACAAAGTTTGCAATCTTGTATCCACCCATTCTGAAAAATGTTCCAGGAGAGAATCAATACCTGAAACTATAGGACGAAAAATCGGAGGAAAAATATCTTTATGAAGTTTTGGTAATGCATAAAATAAGGGGATACGTGAGTCTGAAGGACACAAATAATCAACTTGTTTTTTATTTAAAATTCCCAAATGTAATCCCTCCTGCAATAAACTCAGTAATGATTCCTTAATTTTGCTAGAGGGATCATTGGGAATTTTTTTATATGTATTTTCATCATTCAGCATGTGATTTAATTCTTGTGTATATAAGGATTTGTCTATGATAGCAATGGAACCTCCTTTATCTGAATTTCTGACAATGATGTATGGATTTTCATTTAATGATTTTAGGGCTGTTTTTTGTCTGCTAGATATATTAGAACAGAACTTGTAAGTTCAGATTCCACCATGTGTTGGAAATCCTCCATCGACTGAGTCCGTGTCTGAACAGGGTAGAAGGAAGGATTTGGAACACGGGTGGAGAAACTAGAATCTTGCAGAGACCTTAATTTACCACCATTGTCGGACAAATCTCGCAAAATCTGAATGGACATTTGCTCATTAAAGGAAGAAAAAGTTAGTTTATCAACATTATTTGCACAAATAAAAGACTCTTCTATTGGTTTATCACAGAGTGTCCGATCTAGAACAAGTGTTGTAATGCTCAAAGGTCCACTCGGTTGAGCCCCGTTCACACTAACAGAATCAGTTTCTAGGTCTCTACATTGTTCAGGATAAGATGTCAAGTTCTCAATTGCTTGGATATCAGACGCTGATGAGAGCTCTCCATTTGCAAGATTGGAAGAAGAGGAAACATTTATGTCTGCTTTTTCTATTTGATGAAAGTGTTTTTTCACTGTCAATTTCCTTATGAATTTATTTACATCCAATAAAGTATCAAAAAGGTTGAACCTAGTGTCAGGCACAAAACTTATTCCTTTCTTGAGTAAATCAAGTTGATGTTGCTTGATTGTGCAAGCTGATAAGTTCACCACTGTGAAATCCTCCTCAGTTAATAATTGTATTTCTTTTTGAAAAAACTGCGGGTTTTTCTTTGACTGGTGTTTTCTTCCGCCCCTCCTTGTTTTTTTCCCCGAAAAGTTTCTCCACCCGTGTTCCAAATCCTTCCTTCTACCCTGTTCAGACACGGACTCAGTCGATGGAGGATTTCCAACACATGGTGGAATCTGAACTTACAAGTTCTGTTCTAATATATCTAGCAGACAAAAACCAGCCCTAAAATCATTAAATGAAAATCCATACATCATTGTCAGAAATTCAGATAAAGGAGGTTCCATTGCTATCATAGACAAATCCTTATATACACAAGAATTAAATCACATGCTGAATGATGAAAATACATATAAAAAAATTCCCAATGATCCCTCTAGCAAAATTAAGGAATCATTACTGAGTTTATTGCAGGAGGGATTACATTTGGGAATTTTAAATAAAAAACAAGTTGATTATTTGTGTCCTTCAGACTCACGTATCCCCTTATTTCATGCATTACCAAAACTTCATAAAGAAATGTTTCCTCCGATTTTTCGTCCTATAGTTTCAGGTATTGATTCTCTCCTGGAACATTTTTCAGAATGGGTGGATACAAGATTGCAAACTTTGTCACAAAACTCCCCCAGTTTTTTACAGGATTCAAAACCTGTCCTAAATGTAATGAATAATATCTCCTGGCAGGATGATTTTAGTTGGATAACCTGCGATGTGCAATCATTGTATTCATCCATTCCTCATAATCTTGCTTTGATTGCCCTCAAACACCAACTGAACAAATATAGTAACTATTCGCCAGACCTACAAGAATTTATTTTGACTGCTACACACTTTTTGTTAAAAAACAATTTTTTTATGTTTTCTAATGATTTTTACATTCAAAACAAAGGTTGTTCTATGGGAGCGAAATTTTCCCCGTCTCTGGCGAATATTTACATGAGTTGGTGGGAGGAGCAATATATTTTTTACATTTGTAATCCATTTAGCACAAACATTCATATTTTTTTAAGATTTATAGATGATGTGCTTATTATTTGGCGTGGGTCTGAAGAACACATTTTTTACTTCATCAACTATATCAATAATAACCCGTGTAATATTTTTTTCACTTTTGAACAACACAAAAACCGCATTGCGGTTTTAGATATTTTTTTGGAAGGTAACTCTCTTAACAAAAAGGTGGAGTGTAGCTTATATCGAAAAAAATCAGCAGGCAACTCCCTATTACACGCCAGGAGCTGCCACCCCAAACATATCACCACTAATTTACCAGCAGGAGAATTTATACGTGCGAAGAGATGCTGCACAAATTCTGAGATGTACCAAAACGAATGTGAAACTATTAGTAGGAGATTACAAAATAGAGGTTACTCCAAAAAAATTATTGATAAAGCAAAAGATAAAACTGATTTAAAATCGAGAAGTCAATATTTGGAGGATAAAATTCATATTGCTAAAAATAGTGATCTTAGTGATTCACAGGTAATATTTTCCACCAGATTTAGCAAAGATTTTTATGATGTAGTTCACATTGTAAAAAAGTTCCTCCCAATACTGTCAGTCGATCCAATCTTGAATAGAATTTTGGGACAAGGAGTGAAGTTTGTTTCTAGAAACAACATGTCCCTAGGAAATGTTTTGGCTCCCAGTGATCACAACACCAGATCTCATAGTGTTAAAATTTCAGACAAATGTATGTGGTTGCCCACCACAGGATCAGTCAAATGTGGCCAGAAAAATTGTGGTTTGTGCAAATATATACATAATACAAAAAGTTTTGTATCTTTTACAACTGGAAAAAAATACAATATAAATTCATTAATAAATTGTGGAACGTCTAATGTTATATATCTTTTGTCATGTGACACATGTAGAAAACAATATGTTGGAAGCACTTTAAGAACTATGAGACGCCGTGTATCAGAGCATATATATGATGCCGCAAATAGTACAACCAGGAGCCTGTCAGGGGCCTCTCAACATTTTTTGAAGGAACATCATGGGAGTTGTAGTAGTTTGAAAGTGAATGCTATTGAAAGAGTTAATCTTCCCAAAAGGGGTGGTGATATAAAGAAATGATTACGTTATAGAGAGGCCAAATGGATTTATTATATGCACACAAGATATCCAATGGGTATGAATTTGAAAAATGATCTATTATATTTGTATTGAATTGTCAGCACTTTTTTTTTTTTTTTTTGTTTGTGGTTCATTAACATATGATGTCATTTCCTGATCCATTCTACCTTGCCTTTATAAGGAACTGTTTTATGTTAGTCTGTATAGGATTGTGAATAAGGAAGTATATTCCGAAACGCGTCCCTTGTCTGTATTTTAACTTCACCTTTTAACATGGATTAATAAAGCAAACAGAAGATTTTTATCCATTGGATGTCGTGCTGGATTTTCTTTTTTGTATGGCCAAGTTAAAGAGTACTTTTGACACCCGCACCGCAGCAGAGATAAAGATGAGATTCTTTGGGTGCAAACAACGGGCCACAGACAGCATAAGGGACTATGCCTTAAACTTGCAGGAGGCCCTGAAAGCAGTTAAACAGGTGGACCCAGAGAGTGTACGTGAAGAAGACAAACTCCTAACTGAGCAGTTCATAGAGGGGCTCCTGTCAGACGCCCACAGGACACAGCTGCGTATCATGGTCCTGCAGAACCCTGCTCTGGACTTTGCAAAGTTTAAGGACCAGGCCATCCGGGTACTGAGGGAATCTACACCGAATGACCCAGTACCTCTCCGGCCTCTTGCTATCACGTACCCCGGGGTGGTGCCTGCAACACGAGCCGCTGCAGGGGCTGAGGCGCAGTCCCTGGATAAGGATCCCGCTGCAGAGCTCAGACAGCAGGTCCGGGAGCTGACCAAGACTGTAGCTGCCCTTGCCAAGACCGTGCAGTCTCTACAAGTGACCCCATCACCTGCAAGAATCGAGTTGGCCTCCAGCCCAGATGACGTCCCCTGTATGCGACAGAGGAGGATTCCGCCGACCCGAGGAAAAGACACAGACCGGTATGATTCTTCTGGACAACCGATCTGCCGCCGCTGCAGCCAGGCGGGCCACATTGCAAGACACTGTCCTTTAAATGGGCCGAGCCTGGGGCCAGGAGCCGACCCCCAGGTGTAAGGAAGCCCGGCTCAACCCCCAGTCGCAGCAAGTATGTGGGAGGACGCCCGGTCCTTCCTATTGTGCTGGATGGGATCCCTTTGAATGCCCTCCTGGATACGGGGTCCCAGGTAACAACCATCCCTTATAAACTGTACAAAAGATATTGGGTTGATTCAGACATTGACCATGGCCCTGATGATGATGTAACAATTGTGGCCAGTAATGGTCAGCCCTTACCTCAAATTGGGTATAAAGAAGTAACCATTAAAGTGGGGCGGGTAGAATTGCCATGTCAGGGGATGATAATTGTAGATATTGATCACAAAGAATCTGACCCACTGCTAACCATTGGTACAAATGTGATAGAAAATTGTATTGCCGAAGTGATAATTTTGTTGCAGCAGGCGTCTGAAGGTGTCAGCTCCGGGCAGCAGCGTGCCCTACAGAGGGAGATCAGAGCCCTGATGAGGAGGCAGCAGGTAGAGCTGGCCGGAGGAGAAATTGGCAGTGTGAGGGTAAGTGACCCCCTCCCCATTGCAATACCCCCAAGAAGTGAAATGTTGATATGGTGTCGGGCAGCAATAGGCCTCAAGGGTCAGGATTACCAGGCCTTGGTAGAACCGGTGTATTCAGACAGTAGGCCTGGAGTCCTGATAGCCAGAGGGGTAGCAGACGTCCGCAAGGGAAGAGTGCCCGTCCGTGTCCTGAATTGTGGGGAGGAGGAAGCCAAATTGCCCCGGTACGCCACTGTAGCAAAACTGTACACTGTCAGCAACAATACCATCAAAGCAGTGGAACCCTTGATCCCGTCCGACCAGACGGAAGACAATGGCTCCAAGGGGCAGCTGGAAGACTGGTGCCAAAAATTACATGTGGGCACCGACTCCACCCCCTCACACCAAAAGCATGGGGTTTACCGGGTGGTACAGGAGTACGAGCGGGTCTTCAGCAAACACCCCCTAGATTTTGGGCAGGTAAAAGTGTCGCGGGCGGGGAGGAGGGTGTCAGCACACCGCGCTCACCCCTTCTGCTCGGGTCCGGCAGCTGCTCAGTGGTGGCTCGAGCTGTGGGCCGGATCCCGGGGTTTCTCGAGCGACACTCCTCGCCCGTGAGTGAAAGGGGGTTTGTTGGGTGTGGGGATTGTTATAGTTCGTGACGCCACCCACGGTTGTGGTGATTGCACCACCGCTGCTCAGTGTGGGGGTCCCGGGGATGGTGATGCGGAGCAGCCAGGTGTTGTGTTGCCCCTCCGGGGGTAGGGGTTGGTGATCCCGGGGCCCGGTGATGAGATGTAAAGTGTAGGGCCTGGAGGGCGCAGGGACGCGGGGGCAGCGCTGTGCCTTGCGGCACTATGGTACTCACTCAGCCTGACACACGGACACAGTTTGTACGGTAAACCAACGGCTGGTAGGACGGTCCCACAGACGGCTGCACCTGCACTCCCGGTAGGTGACGGTGATGTCTCTCTTCCTTGCACCTATGTTGACTGATGGTAGCGGTGGATTCCCTCCGGTTACCCGCTCCCCGACTGCAATCTGGGCCGGAGGAGCTCTACACTTTGCCCGCAGGCGCTGGCCCTGAGAAACTGGTGCCGTGGCGGTGTCTCTCCAATACGGGTTGGGCTGTTGCCTTCAATCGGGACTTGGTTGTTGGGGGATCTGCGTCCCCGTCACTGACGGATTTGGCAAATCTGGCGACTCCTAGCCTTGCCGGGGTCCGAGAGGCCCCTGCCCTGGTGCTGACTGTCCTTCGGAACACTGCTCCAGACCACCGGGCACACAGCCAACGGGGTCCTTCCAGGAACTTCCAAACGGTCCCCCTCCAGACAGTCACCGCCGTTGCTGACCTTGCTGTTCTGGCCCTCACAAAGCTGGACCCTTCAGGCTGTCTTTCTCTTCTGTCACTTTACTTTCACTTAGTTGCTTTACTTTCTCTCTTAGCTCCTCACACTTGCCCTGCCTGGGCTTCACTTCACTCCTTCCACTTCCTCCTCCTTGACAGTACTGCCTGGTTTCTTCCTGCCTCCAGTGTTGTGAGCTCCTCGGTGGGCGGAGCCAACCGCCTGGCCCACCCCCTGGTGTGCATCATCAACCTCTGGAGGAAGGCAACAAGGATTTGTGGTTAGCTGTGATGTGCCTACCTGGAGTGTGGGGTGTGGTGGTGTGTGACCTGTGTCCCCTGGCTTGCCCAGGGCGACACATTCCCCCTTAGCAAAATGCAGACCGTCCGCGGGCTGCCGTCCTACACCGGTTTTATTTTTCTGTAAATAGGGGATAACAGGGTTAAGCAAAACATAAATAACATTTTTAATCATAAACTCTTCCCAAGACGGGAGGCACATTTACTTAAACGTTGCAACGGTATACGGTCACGGTTTCCGCTCTCTCCCACCCAAGCAACCTGGCCCTGATGCTGCCCCTAAAACCCAGGCAGCACCCCTTGACCCACAGTCCAGCACAAGTTACCCGAGCGGGATCTGTCCTTGCCCTCCAGAGGGTGGCCACCGGTTCCTTTGGTGGCTGGGCCCTGGCCTGCTCTGCTCAGGGCCCTCCCTCCAACCTGCCTCTCCGGAGGCGGCATGGCGGAAACGGTAACGGTACCCAACATATTTACAAGCCACTTAACGTTTGTGGTGCCCTGCAAGTTCACGGGCTTGTCCATGGATAGTTCCCATGCATTTTAAACGGTCCCCACGGGGACAACGGTGCCGGCTCCTGCAGGTTGCTAATCACACGGTGAATCAGGTGAACTTCGGATCATTTTCACTTATCATTTACAGAACTTTCTAAACTTTTTCAAACAACAATAAACTTCAGTGATGGTCCCAACGGGGACGGTGCAACGGGCATCCGCTGCCCTACTCCGGTCTGTCAAGCGCTGGGGCTGCTGGCAAGGGGTAGAGGACTGCGCTCGCTCGGGCCTCCGGGCCCCTCCTGAGGTTAACGTCCAGCGCAAACCACCCTCGCTCCCCAAAGTGCCGGGTATAGCGCACAATATCCCCCGGCATCAGGTTACGGCCGGGATGTTCCTCGGACAGGTGAGCATGTACATCCCGCCGGGCTACAAACACCTCGGCCTCCAGGCCTGGCTCGTAGATGAACCCGTAGCCCCGGCGGACATCAAACCGCCTCACCTGTCCCTCGTGCAGCGGTCCCCGGTCACAGAATATCGCTTGCCGGAGATTCTCCTTCTCCCGGATCGCTCTGGCCACCAGCTCGGCCTTCTTCCTTTCCCTTTCGGCGATCTCCAGGCCCAGCGGTACCGGCTCCCTATCCCAGTACGGCGCTGCTGCCAGCGCCGGCGCACGGGTTGAGCCCCGCGGGACATCCAGCACGTTACCCACTGTCAGGAAGGTGGGCAGCGTATCCCGCGGTGTCATGGCCTTGGGCGCTGCCTTGCAGCAGCAACCCGGCGCTACCTCAGCCGAGGTGTGGGGGATGGGCATAGGGGCTTTCCGCTGCCGGGCCTTCGGCTCGGAACGGGTCTTCGGCTCCGGCTCGGGAAGTTCCTCAGGGGATGCCTCCGGTTCGGTCTTCGGAGTCTTCCACGGCAACACCGGTGACTGGCTGCGGGCTCCGGCTACAGGTTGACCCGCTTGGGCGGGGACGCTGGGTACTGCTACCGGTTGCGGTGGTAGCAGGCCTAGTGGCGGGGTCACGGCCTCCGGGACGGGTGGCGAGGGAGGCAGCGAAGGGAGAGGGCTTGGACCGGGCCCCACAGCCGCGATGACCGGCCCCTCAAGGGCATCGGGACGTGGGTCACTCACCCTCCCTTTCTCCGCTTCCTCCTCGCGTCTCCGCACGGTGGCTACAACGTCCGCCATGTCGGCCTCCCACTCTTCCATGAGGAGCTGCATCTTCACCTGCAGCCGTTGGTAGAGCTGCGCGGTCCGGATCTCCACCCACGCCGCGGTTCCAGGCGCGGGGGGTACGGTGTCGCGGGACGGCATCCACATGACGGCTGGTTCGTTTGCTTCCAGGAACGGGATGTTTGCAGAGTCCTGGCGTCCCTGCTTTTATAGCCGCAGCTACATGCGGCCGGCCGCCATCGCGTCCCCCTTAGCTCTTTTCGGCCCCTCCTCTCTCGGGGCGGGGTTTTGGCCTTCGCGCCTCTACTGCTCGAGAAGACGCTCGAGCGGGAACTTTTCGCGCCAAAGATGGCGGCTTCTGAAATTTTCCTGCCGGATACCTCCGGCGGTAACAAGGCGCACCTCTACCAGACGGCAGAGTGGTAAGATCCTGTTCGTGACGCCAAGTTGTCGCGGGCGGGGAGGAGGGTGTCAGCACACCGCGCTCACCCCTTCTGCTCGGGTCCGGCAGCTGCTCAGTGGTGGCTCGAGCTGTGGGCCGGATCCCGGGGTTTCTCGAGCGACACTCCTCGCCCGTGAGTGAAAGGGGGTTTGTTGGGTGTGGGGATTGTTATAGTTCGTGACGCCACCCACGGTTGTGGTGATTGCACCACCGCTGCTCAGTGTGGGGGTCCCGGGGATGGTGATGCGGAGCAGCCAGGTGTTGTGTTGCCCCTCCGTGGGTAGGGGTTGGTGATCCCGGGGCCCGGTGATGAGATGTAAAGTGTAGGGCCTGGAGGGCGCAGGGACGCGGGGGCAGCGCTGTGCCTTGCGGCACTATGGTACTCACTCAGCCTGACACACGGACACAGTTTGTACGGTAAACTAACGGCTGGTAGGACGGTCCCACAGACGGCTGCACCTGCACTCCCGGTAGGTGACGGTGATGTCTCTCTTCCTTGCACCTATGTTGACTGATGGTAGCGGTGGATTCCCTCCGGTTACCCGCTCCCCGACTGCAATCTGGGCCGGAGGAGCTCTACACTTTGCCCGCAGGCGCTGGCCCTGAGAAACTGGTGCCGTGGCGGTGGCGGTGTCTCTCCAATACGGGTTGGGCTGTTGCCTTCAATCGGGACTTGGTTGTTGGGGGATCTGCGTCCCCGTCACTGACGGATTTGGCAAATCTGGCGACTCCTAGCCTTGCCGGGGTCCGAGAGGCCCCTGCCCTGGTGCTGACTGTCCTTTGGAACACTGCTCCAGACCACCGGGCACACAGCCAACGGGGTCCTTCCAGGAACTTCCATACGGTCCCCCTCCAGACAGTCACCGCCGTTGCTGACCTTGCTGTTCTGGCCCTCACAAAGCTGGACCCTTCAGGCTGTCTTTCTCTTCTGTCACTTTACTTTCACTTAGTTGCTTTACTTTCTCTCTTAGCTCCTCACACTTGCCCTGCCTGGGCTTCACTTCACTCCTTCCACTTCCTCCTCCCTGACAGTACTGCCTGGTTTCTTCCTGCCTCCAGTGTTGTGAGCTCCTCGGTGGGCGGAGCCAACCGCCTGGCCCACCCCCTGGTGTGCATCATCAACCTCTGGAGGAAGGCAACAAGGATTTGTGGTTAGCTGTGATGTGCCTACCTGGAGTGTGGGGTGTGGTGGTGTGTGACCTGTGTCCCCTGGCTTGCCCAGGGCGACACAAAAGGGGTTAAAGATCAAATCCCCATGGGTGATCATCATCCCATTAAAGAGAGATACCGCCCTGTACCCCCAGCACAGTATCAGAGTGCCAAAGAAATGTTACGGGAAATGAAGGAGGCTGGGGTTATCAGAGATAGTTGTAGCCCCTGGGCAGCTCCACTAGTGCTCGTAAAAAAAAAAGATGGTACAATGAGAATGTGTGTAGATTACAGGCAAATTAACCGCATTACACATAAAGATGCTTATCCACTACCCAGAATAGAGGAGTCACTAACAGCCTTAAAATCAGCTAATTATTTCTCCACCCTGGATCTCACCAGTGGGTATTGGCCGGTTCCCGTGGCAGAGGCGGACAAAGAGAAGACTGCATTCACAACACCAATGGGTCTCTGTGAGTTCAATTGTATGCCGTGCGGGCTCTGCAATGCCCCAGGGACATTCCAAAGGTTGATGGAGTGCTGCTTGGGCCACCACAACTTTGAAACCGTGCTATTGTACCTGGATGACGTCATAGTCTACTCCAAGACTTATGAAGACCACCTGAGGCACTTAGCAGAAGTGTTTGAGTCTTTGTCCGAGTATGGCCTGAAGATAAAGCCGTCCAAATGTCACCTCTTGAAACCAAAGGTACAGTACCTGGGTCATGTGGTCAGCGCAGAAGGTGTGGCACCTGATCCGGAGAAAGTCACCGTAATCAAGGACTGGCCAAGACCCACCACGGTAAAGGAGGTGCGGCAGTTCCTTGGGCTGGTGGGCTACTACCGAAGGTTCATTGATGGTTTCACCAAGATAGCAGCGCCCCTTCAAGATCTCCTGGTGGGCCAGCCAAAGCAGGCTAAGAAGCAGAGCCCTCCATTTGAATGGAACAGCCAAATAGAAACATCCTTTGTCCGGCTGAAAGGGGCTCTCACGGGAGAAGAAATTCTGGCCTACCCTGACTACAGCCAGCCGTTTGTACTGTATACAGACGCCAGCAACGTGGGACTGGGAGCAGTTCTGTCCCAGGTGCAGGGAGGCAGAGAGAAGGTGATAGATTACGCCAGTAGGAAGCTTCGGCCCACAGAAAGGAATCCAGAAAACTACAGTTCCTTCAAGCTAGAGTTCCTCGCTATTGTTTGGGCAGTGACTGAACGCTTCAAGCACTATCTGGCATCGGCCAAGTTCACCATCTTCACGGACAACAATCCGTTGACACATCTGGCAACAGCCAAGTTAGGTGCGTTGGAACAGCGATGGATGGCCCGGCTGTCTAACTTTGACTTTACCATCAAGTACCGGGCTGGCAAGAAGAATAACAATGCTGATGCGCTGTCCAGAATGCCTCACTTACCCGAGTCTGGAGAAGACCTGGATGAACTCGAAGAGATAGTTACCGGCTTTCCATCACCAAGGTGTTTCCCAGTGTGAGCATGCTGTAGGAGTGAAGCGCTCGAGCCAGCACGAGGTCTCGGTCAACCCATTACTCCACCATAATTGGGAAGAGACACAGAACGGTGACCCGGCCGTGCGATTGGTCAAAGAAAAGCTAGCACAAGCTGAGACCCATCTCGGTCCAGACACTCCACAAGAAGCCCAGCAGTTGTAGAAGGAGAGGGGACGACTGTTCACCTACCAAGGCAAGCTCTGCAAGAGATATGTCAACTGGCGAACGAATGAACTCGTCTGGCAGATAGTGGTCCCACAGAGGGATGCTCCAATGGTCCTAGCAGCTTACCATGATAAAGCAGGACACTTCGGGTGGAAGAAGTTGGAGACCCTACTCCGCGATCGGTTCTACTGGGTGCACATGAGAAAGATGATCGAGAAGTGGTGCCGAGACTGTGGTCCGTGTAACCTGAGGCGGAAGGATGATGCCAGCCAGAGGTCTCCCCTACAGCCAATTGTCACGAAGCAGCCCCTGGAGTTGGTGGCCCTGGACCACGTGAAGTTAACACCAAGCCGGTCAGGCTATGTGTACGCCCTCACCATTGTGGACCATTACTCTCGTTTCCTGGTAGTAGTGCCTGTGAAGGACCAGACAGCCAGAACAGCAGCTAGCGGAAAACAGTAGAGAGGGGTTTCACACCGCGCCAATGACCGACAACTCCTGAAATTTCAGATCAATGCTTCTTTATTTCACGCACAGGTCAAGTCAACGCGTTTCAAGAGTCTTAGCTCTCTTCATCAGGACAAGCTGGCAAAGAACATCAAACCCATTTGATGTTCTTTGCCAGCTTGTCCTGATGAAGAGAGCTAAGACTCTTGAAACGCGTTGACTTGACCTGTGCGTGAAATAAAGAAGCATTGATCTGAAATTTCAGGAGTTGTCGGTCATTGGCGCGGTGTGAAACCCCTCTCTACTGTTTTCCGTTATCTGCCAACCGGGGACTGCTGCCGTGACCTGGAGTTACATGCTTGCATAGGAGTTGTGACTTTCACAACCTGATCTGGTGAGTAGGATTACTTATCTTAAGACCCCTTATATACCGGGGTAAGACCCTATTGCGCTTCTTTTTCCACAGAAATTATTTTGAGAACAGCAGCTAGAGCATTCCAGGCATACTTTTGTCGGCCTCACGGTTATCCGGAAAGGGTACTGACTGATCAAGGTCCTACATTCGAGGCCGAAGTGTTCCAAGAGTTCTGTAACATGTACGGCTGTAAGAAAATCCGAACAACACCGTACCACCCCCAAACCAATGGATTGTGCGAGAAGATGAACCATGTGGTTATTGATATGCTGAAGACTCTACCTCTGGAAGAAAGAAACCAATGGCCAGAGAAGTTACCAGATCTGGTAGACCTGTACAACCATATCCCACTAAATTCGACCAACTGCAGCCCTGCTTACCTGATGCGAGCAAGACCTGGCAAGTTACCTGTAGACTTTGAGATGGGGACTGTGTCACCTGAAGCGGTTCAGGAGATAGAAGATTGGGATACAGAGCGACAACAGCAATACCGCAAGGTCCAGGAATGCGTAGAAAGGAGCCTGTCCCAAGCAAGAACGAGACAAGAGCAGAACTACAATCAAACAGCCCCAGCAACTCCCTTAGCACCTGGAGAACATGTCCTCAAGAAAAAGCGGAGGGCGCATAAATTAGATGATCAGTGGGAGAATGAACCCTACACCATTATTCCCTCCAACTTTGACAATAGTAAGGTATGCCTCATAAGCAAAGATGAAGGCAAGACCTATCAAGCAGTTTCTCGAGACCGCTTGAAAGCGTGCCCTGAACGGTGCAGAACCCAAAAAGAAGTAGAAAAAGTACAAGAAAGTCCCCAAAGTCAAGAAAAGGAGGAAGAGATGATCCAAACAATCCTTGGAAAATTCCCCAAAACTTGGACCCGAATAAACAATGCCATAGTGGTACCAGTCTTGACGTTCCCGAAGTTGGTCGAGCCAGAAACAGAAGAGGTTCCAGATCCACCTAAAGAACCGTCCGCTCCAACACAAGATGACACGCCAGCAGTAGAACAGGAGGCTCAACCCCCTGCCAGTGGTGAACCTGCCGTACCCTTGGCGAATCTGAGACCCCGTAGGCAACCAACATGCATCCCTGTCAGGGTTAGGCCTACTAATAACACGGGGGGGGCAGACACTCCAAGTAGTCAGGAACAAACCCCAGAGCTACACTGGTCCCAACGTAGCACTCGGGGACAGCCCCCTCCAAGGTATAGAACATAGAAAGTAAAATACCTAACAGAGTGTAAATAGTTATGTGAAAATGTCTGGTATGTAATGTTTTGTTTTAGGTGATTAAGTAAATGGACAATTGGGCCACTGGACTATGGGTGGCCAACACTCTAATTGTACATAGTTAGCACCAGTGTGCTCCACACCCCTGAAGAAAAACCCGTCCGGCGTGCATAGAGTGGGGTCATCAATGCTCTGACGCACGCCCAGAGCCTACTTTGGGGGTTTGATTGCGGCGGGTCCCCCATGGAGCAGTGTAATGGACACTCGGCAGGGAGCCACACTGGACTCTTATAGTAGTGTTTAAGTTTGTAACGTTTAAGTAATGCGCCTCCCATAATGGGATGCAATGTTCTAACATGTTATGTTTTGTTCTACAGTCCGGGAGTACTGAATTTAACTAAGGGGGAGTGTGGCACCCCAGGACCTGGTCGCCACAACAGCATTGCCCTTCCAAAGGGTTAATGCTGAGCCTGGAGGTAATTGGGAGGTCCATTGACCAGTAAGTTTAACATCCAACGCAGTTCTCCCTCCGGCCAGCAGGGGGAGCTCTGAACCTGGAATTCCAGGGAGCATTCCTTAAGTCTGACCTGAGGGAGGAAGTAGTGTTCAGTCTGTAGAGAGAAGTGATAGCAAGCAGACGCAGAGTGTGCTGTCCTGTGGATCTGGGGCCTAGAGCTGGAGCAGCTTGGCCCAGGGAAGCAGGAGTAGCAGAGACGCAGAGAAGAGACTCGGACATCGGAGTCTGTGGCCACCAGGGCTTAAAATACTCCCTGGTAGCCGAATCCGAAGGGCAGGAGAGCTGCAAGCACCTGGCCCATAGACAGCCCGAAGGTACAGCTGCATCATCAGGGCCCGGTGTGGACTCCAGCAGAGAAGCACCAGAGAGGGCCTGTGCAGCCTACCACAGAGGGAAAGGGACGTACCACCGGTCCCAGCAGCAAGAGGGCCATTGCTAGATCCAGAGAGCAGGGTCCTATAATAGTAAAGAAAAGAACAGGAGTAGGCCTCATACTCAGCTGGCCAAAAAGATCACCCCAAGTACTTCCAGGCCGACCGGATCCCCTTCACCACCTGTGACGGCCTCCCAGGACTGGACTGTTCTTAAAGTAAAAGAGGAAAAGGTAAAGAGACTGTTGTTTGTGCCTGGTTCTTTCATTGCCTGTCGGCCCTGCACCGTGTTAGCCACACAACACCATAGACTTTCACGAGCACTAACAGTGTCCCCGGGGCTCCGCTCCACCTGTGGGGAGCAGTACCACCATTGCTGCCGTATCATCACCCCGGAGGCCTCACACAGCAGCGGCGGCTTAATAGCCGCAAACCACAGGTGGCGTCACGAAACAAATACTTTAATTGCTCCCAAGTCACCAGCCATATTTAAACTGATACCCACCAGGGCCACGGAGTCGGGTCCCGCCACCACTGACTACCCCCGGACTAGTCCGGCCCGGCACCGGGTGTCCCATAGCCCTGGGGTGGACGAGTCACTGTCGTCTTGATGCAGAATTTGTGAAGTGAAAATTACTGGACATGTAATAAAACATGCAATGATATTAATGATATTAATGATATTGGGGCATATTTGGGAAATGTTACCGCTTTCCTGAGTGCAGAATGCTGATGTTTCTTCCCGTCTCAGGTTATGGGGGGGATGATTGGCGCTGTTAATGCCTTCTGCCACATGAAACCTTTTTGGCTTTTGTCCATGAATATGAAGAATCTCTTATGAGTGACATATTGCAGGTTTATTTCGTGTACGCGGTGATTTTCCTTCTCATGTTTTGTTTTCTGCTCTGGTGAAATACGAGTCATGTCAGGATCATTAGAATAATTAGGAATTGATCACAGATGTGTCGGTCTCTTTGTGTATAAGGCTATGTGCGCACTAGGCGTTTTTTTCACGCTGCGTTTTTATGTGCGTTTTTGTCTAAAAAACGCACCCGCGGCTAAAAAAACGCGGCAAAAACGCATGCGTTTTTGCCGCGATTTGGTGCGTTTTTTGCTGCGTTTTTGCTCACTGCGTTTTTAATCAGTGCACAATGCCATTAAAGATTGTTGATGAAAAAAAAAAAAAAAAAAAAGGTCTGATGTCATTTCCTTCTTCAAAATGTTCATTGTATGCAGGAGAGCAGACAGCTGCAGAACTAGTGTATGCAGGAGAGCAGACAGCAGCTGCAGAACTACAAGTCTCAGCATCCTCCATTCACTAGTGTATGCAGGAGAGCAGACAGCAGCTGCAGAACTACAAGTCTCAGCATCCTCCATTCACTAGTGTATGCAGGAGAGCAGACAGCAGCTGCAGAACTACAAGTCTCAGCATCCTCCATTCACTAGTGTATGCAGGAGAGCAGACAGCAGCTGCAGAACTACAAGTCTCAGCATCCTCCATCCAGGACTGTATGCAGTTTTTTGCCCAAAAAGAAAAAAAAAAATGACATGGGCTTCGCCATATTTTTGTATGCTAGCCGGGTACAGCAGGCAGGTACGGGCTGCCCCCAACCCCCAGCTGCCTATTTGTACCCGGCTGGGAACCAAAAATATAGAGAAGCCCTTTTTTTTTTAATTATTTCATGAAATAATTAAAAAAAAAAAATGACGTGGGCTTCGCCTAATTTTTGAGTCCAGCCGGGTACAACTAGGCAGCTGGGGATTGGAATCCACAGTGCAGGGTGCCCATGCTTTCTGGGCACCCCCACTGCGAATTGCAGTCCGCAGCCACCCCAGAAAATGGCGCTTTCATAGAAGCGCCATCTTCTGGCGCTGTATCCAACTCTTCTAGCTGCCCTGGTGACGGGTGGCGAGCTAGGTAATAATGGAGTTAGGGCTAGCTGTATATTATCAGCTAGCCCTAAGCCCGAAATTCATGGTGTCACGCCAATATTAGACATGGCCACCATGAATTTCTAGTAATGATAAAAAAAAAACACAACACAGAGAAAAATATTTTTATTAGAAATAAAACACAACACAATTAGTGACTCCATCTTTATTGAAATAAACCCCCCTCCGCAGTAATCCTGGGTCAGGGTCCCGCGCCGTCCAATCAGGATCCAATATCATCTGATCGGTTTGCTGGAAGGCAAAGCGATCAGATGATGTGTCAGGATCAAGTGCCTGAATCACATCACACATCAGCTGATTGTAGAAAAGCCGGTTATACAATCAGCAGATGCATCGGTGCAAAAAAAAAAAAAAATACATACTCACTTATGTGCTGTGGTGATTACCGGCAGCTCCTGGAGCGATCGATTGGACAGGAGTCTGATCCTATACGATCGCTGCCGGAGCTGCCGGTAATCAGCTGATGAAGTCCCCTGACGGCAGGATCAGCTGATAGCCGGCCGAAAAAGCCGGCGAGACTACGATCAGCTGATGCGTCAGGTGACTGCATCAGGTGATCAGCGCCAGGTCCTGCAAGCAAGGTTCTGCCCCGGGGAGACTGCACACAGCCAGAGCGGCGGGACCGGGAGGAGCTGGGAGCGGGCATGGCACCGGGACCCTGCGGACAGGTGAGTATATGACATTTTTTTTTTCTACTGTTCACTTTGGTTTACGCCGCTGCCTCCACCTCCCGCCCAGACATGGCGCCGCACGGAGCTGACATGCACAGGACGGGAGGTGGACGCAGCGGTGACGGTAACGGGAGGATTCCTGCTTCTGTGTTTACCAACAGAAGGAATCCTCTTCCTGTACACGTCACTTTACTGCCCACCCCTTGCGTTTATAGCTGCGTTTTTAGTCATAGAAACGCGGCTATATGCGTTATTCATTGCGTTTTTAACATCTCATTGAATTCAATGAGTGAAAAACGCAGTGGAAAACGCAGAAATAATTGACATGCTGCGTTTTTGTGGTCACCACAAAAACGCAGCTAAAAAAAAACGCTGTGTGAGGACAGCACTTCTGAAAACCCATTGACATTGCTGGGGAAGCAATGTCACTGCGTTTTCAGCACAAAAACGCGGTAAAAAACGCCGCTAAAAACGCGGCAAAAACGCCTAGTGCGCACATAGCCTAAATGTTACATTTTGTCACAATGCTTGAGGCTATGACTAAGGGCAACTGCCCAAAACGTGTCAGACCTTTGCCTGCAGGCATGGAAGCCTTTTTATCATTAGACGGGTGTGCTAATTTTCCTTCTAGGGCTATGTGGCGCCCCTGACCTGGTCAGGCACCACTGAGTACTGCACCCATGCTGGGGGCAGTGCAACACAGGTAATCCAGAAGGCTGCCCGGGGTGTGACTACACAGGCGCATAGTAATCAGATCTCCCACATAGACCTTTGAAAGGACCCCTGGGAAATCCAGTAGGGGGCGTGGCCTCCATCTCCACTCAAGGGGTGTGGTAGAGAGCCTGGTTGCTAGGTGGCGTAGGCAGGCACAGAGGGGAGGGAGTAGTGAGCCAGTCAGTCAGTGAAGCTCAGGGAGAGCAGTCGCAAGGAGGAAACCTGCAGGCTGTCACTAGTCAGACACTGCAGGTGCAGTGGCTACTGATGGGGGAGAACGGTCACCTGGTAGTGTCGCCCGAAATCCAGGCAAGGCTGGAGTGCAAAGAGGTGACTGGGTACGGGGACTGCCCGGCGAGGGCCAGGCCCGCACGGGGTTGCAGGTCCCCAGAGCAGGGGCCCATTCAGTTGGCCTGCTCAACCTGAGGGTGGGGGTACTTCATACCCTCCACCATAACACCACAGAGTCAGCAGCCACGTAGCAAAGTGAGGGCCCATAGCTCACAAGAGGCAAGCAGCCAGAGTGACCTGGTCCAGGCTACAAGCAGACGGGCCGAAGAAGGGGAGAACAAGCCGCAGCAACTTCCTTGGGTGATCCCAGCAGGACTACAAGTCTGGGTCACCACAAAAACACGAGGGCTAGGAAGGCGAGTCAGCAGCCACCCCCTAAGTCAGCCTGAATAAGCCTGGTTCCCCTCTTGGAGCATCACCCGGGGTTACTCACCCTGCCACCTGACTTGAGTAAAAACCCTGAAAGACATTCCTGCCGTGCGTGTGAGTCATTCTGCGACCTGTGGTACTACACACCTTCACTGGGCCCTGGGGCTAGCTTCACTCTCGGGAGGCCACCACATCAAACTGCACCCACCATCAGCCCCAGGTGTCCCCTAAACTGCAGTGGCGGTCGCCCTGACCGCAGTACCGAGAGTGGCGTCACGAATCGTATAGAAGTCAACCTACCTGTGACCAGAAAGACCCAGGACGCGCCGTCTCCGAAGACCCTGAGACGACCTGAAGGTAATGGGGCCACGGGGTGGCACAGCTCAAGCCCCCGTTACACGTAGCGATGTCGTTAGCGAGATTGCTGAAATGTCACAGGTTTTGTGACCTCGCTAGCGATCTCACTACGTGTGACACATGGCAGTGACCGTTCCCGCTGCGATATCGTCGATCGTACCTGAATGTCCTGGTCCATTTTTTTGATGGTTGGTGTCCCGCTGGGCAGCATCCATCACTGTGTTTGACGCCATAACAAAGATGAGCGACCTCATTGGCGACTCACCTGGGTGGAAACACTACGCCTCTATCGAGGTCTGAGTCATCAGAATAGCTGCTGTGTGACGGGTCCCAACGACCACCGAGGTCGTTATACGGATCGCCGTATCGTTGCTGCTTCGCTAATTAGATCTGCCTGTTAGCCAGCTCACTAGCGACCCTGTAGCGACGTACCAGCGATCCTGAGCAGGTTGTATCAGTGTCAGGATCGCTGGAACGTCGCTACATGTAACGGGACCCTAATCATAATCACAGCCAGAAGGGAAAGAGTCCTTAACCCCTTCAGCATCAAATGATAGTAAATCCACTGCATTACTCTGTGCACTCTACAGAGGACCTGAGATCAGATAAGCGCTGATACGTCCTGATCCCAGATCCCCCGGATGTAACATGCGGCCGTAACATGCGGCCATAACAAGAGAGAACAATGAGACCCATGTTAAGTTAGTTGGATCTCGGCTAGGAAGCACTAGGATCTATAGCTGAGGCTGGATCCTAGGGCCTGTGTATGGACTGTTACAGACTGGAGATCAGTGGCCACTTGGGATTGTGTTTTATTGTTCCCCCTGTTGGACTCAAGGAACTCATATAAGGACCATTGCCATATTTTCCCTGGCATCGGAATACCAGGCGGTGCCCCTGGATCTTTTGTTTTGTTGTGGACTCCTTGCAGACTTTAAGGATTTATATTTGTTTGGTGCTTTATCTTTGTGGTTCCAATAAAGCCCTTTGGATTGTTCCTTGGCCTGGCGTCCCTCACTGCTCTGTCGCATACCACATCACAAACTGGTTGGCAGCGGTGGGATCAGAGCAGAAGAAATGGAGGACAACGGCCCATCAACGTCTGAAACCAGAACCTCAGGATACAGGAACTGGACTATGTCGAACCTCAAAACAAAGGCCCGTGAATTAGGAGTTGGCTACAAAGGACTCTCCAAGGAGCAACTAATTGAGGCATTGGAAAATGCTTGCCTACAAGATGGCACCGAGGAACAATTTCCACAACAAGGGGAGGAAAGATGGGAGCTGGAGGTAATTACCCAAAAAAGTCAATGGGTTGTGTGGTATGAGGAGGAGATGGCACTGCTTGGAGATGAGGCCACCATAGAAGATAAGAGGCAGGCTATTCGCAGAGCTCAAGAGAGGGCAGCATTGCTGGAGAGGAGGTTTACTGTGGAAGCAGCTAGAGGCTCCAGACAGACTGTAACCAACCAGCACCAACTATGAGGGAATTCTCCAGAGCGTCCCGCAAGGACTTTAAGCCATTTAATGAAGCTGCAGGCGACATTGAGGGCTTCTTCCAGGACTTTGAGCATCTGTGCCGATTAATGGAAGTCCCAGAAAGAGAGCGAGTCAGACACCTGGTGGGCCTCTTGGAGGGTGGAGCTACCGACGCCTATAGAACTATGGACCCTCAGTGGAATTGTGAGTATGGGGAGATAAAACAGACCATTATAGAACATTATGCCGTGACCCCAGATACTTATAGGACTCAGTTCCGTATGTTAGCCTGTGATGGGGAAGTGTCTTTCAAAATGTATGCCCATAAACTGAAACAAGTATGCCATCGCTGGCTGGAGGAAGAGGGGGCCTTAACTTGGGAGACGTTCATCCAGGTCATCCTAAAAGAACAGTTTTATGCCAAGTGCCCTACTGAGATCCGGGAATGGGTGCGCGAGAGGACACCAGAGACAGTGGAACAAGCTGCTGCTCTAGCTGATGAGGTGCTCACTATCAAGCCTCAGTGGAAGAAGCTGATAGCAGAGGGAGCAAAAATGACCAGCTCCCCAACACCAGAGGTTCCTTGTCCTTCAGTGCCCAATGTTCCTCGACCTCCTAGATCACCACCTCATGTGGATACCCGTGTGTATGTGCCTCCAGTTGTTTCTACCACATTTTCTGGAATGCGACGAGGAGAGAAAGTAGATGAGCGAAGATGTTATAGCTGTGGGCATCCCGGGCATCTGCGGGCCACATGCCCTTCTATCCCGTGAAGTCATCCTCCAAATCGACAACCACCTCCAGCACCTGCACCTCCCTATCAGTCACCAAGGTCTCCTACCTACTTCTCCAGAAGGCAAACTGGACGGAGTGAGACGCAGTGCAGATGTTATGAATGTGGGCAGCCTGGTCATCTGCAAGCTCACTGTCCAATGTTCAGAGGCAGAACAGCTGCAGACCACCTTTGTCTGTCCATTATCTACAGACACCCTCAGCAGGAGAAGAGCTGGATTCTGGCCCTGATGATTTGCCAAGTGACTCTGATATGTTGACTTCCCTACCAGGAGTCTATGGAGTGCGAGCCACAGCCACCCATTCTTATTATCTTCAGCATAAACATCTACAGGAGGTCGTAATGGATGGTCAAAAAGTTGTTGGCTTTCGTGACACTGGGGCTTTTCTCACTGTAGCAGATCCCCGAGTAATTCAACCAGAAGCAATGCAAAAGGGGCCAGAAATTGCAATTGAATTGGCTGGAGGTACTCAGAGATATATTCCAAGAGCGAGTGTAACCCTGGATTATGGCTTTGGGACAAAACAATGCATGATTGGTGTCATGAGCGGCCTTCCTGCAGACATACTCCTAGGCAATGATGTGGGAGATATACAATGCCGATTTGTGGGTGCAGGAAGCAGAGTTTAAGTGAAGGTGTGCTGTTCCTAATTGTTTTAGTTAAAACTGTTATTTAATGTTTTTCCTGCTCGTCTCTGCTGCCATCTACTGGTCAGACCTTTTTCTCCAGCCCATGGGAGTGTCTGCTCATCCTCTTGCATCACTTCCTGGCATATTCAGTTCCAGCCAGAGTTTTTGTGAGAATCACATCCCTTATTGGAGCTGCTAGAAGCAAAGTCTTCTGACCTTAGTGACTCCAGAAACAAGCATGACAAGAAAACCACAATGCCAGGTACTTTGACTACTGTACTCTGAATGTCCTAACCTTTGGAGAAAATAAACCACCATTGTTTCACCTCAGCATGTGCATGTTTAACTTTGGAGCGCTCTGGTCCTGTCTGCCTCACCTATAGGAAAAACGAAGGTAAGATTCTCACAACATCTCACAACTACGCGCCTTCAATCGCCTTTAAGTGGGGACAGAACAGTCAGAAGACTTAGTTCCCTAAGAGCCCTGTAACTTCCCTTGTAATCTGCCTAGCAACAAGCCTTGTGCACTAGTCTGCCTGCACAGTGCATGCCTGGACAAGCCTAAGGGGAAGCTCTCCCATCTGCCACGTCCTGTGTCACCTCTGCTTGCATTGTAAAGGGACAGTTTATGCACCTGCTGTTTCCCTCTTGCCATACCCCTTCTATAGACTTGCAGTACATTATACCTCAGTACTGCACATCGCTGGACTGCAAACCCCAAGTTTTCCTAAAGACACCTTTGGAATCTCATCAGGGAGTCTTTGCGGAGCTGCACAACAATCTTCGGACCCCTATTCAAAAGTCAAGTTTCTTAAAGAGACCGTACACCTTAAATCAAAATGGCCGAAAAAGACCTCGGACAGTTCCTCACAGCTGAAACAGAGCAAATACAATCTGATACTGTCCATTATGAAGCCCAGGAGGCAGATCCCACGCTTCTAGCAGACCAAGTTGTCTGACCGAAGCAACCACGATAAAGGCCACTGAAAACTATCACACTATGAAAGATGAGCTATGTGAACACCTGGAAGAACAGTGGGAACAAGTCACCTATTACATGTCAAGACTTGAATCCTCATCAGGTGATGCCGCATGCTTACTAGCCGCTATGGAACGGCTGAACACAGCTCATGAAAGATACAAGAGACTGTCAACAAGGTACATTACCTTTTTAAAAGACTCTAAAATTGATGAAGCTTTTTCAGACCTGAGCAAGGCAGAAGAGGTGGACAAGGAAAGAGATGCCAAGGTGCAAGATGCCACAGACTGGGCCGAACACCGTATCTCTCAACAGCAAGAAACTAGATCACACCGATCAACCTCATCTAGACGTTCCTCTCGGTCATCCGGGTTATCATCCTCAAGAAGCTCAGCCCTGCGTGACAGGATACTAGAAGCCCGCATAAGAGCAGAGGAATCCAAGGTGAGACATTCCTTCACAGAAAGAGTAGAGGAAGAAGCCAAAAAGGCAGAAGCAGAAGCCCTTGCAAGAGCAGAAGCTGCTAAAGCAGAAGCCCTTGCAAAAGCAGAAGCCGCTAAAGCAGAAGCCCTTGCAAGAGCAGAAGCCGCTAAAGCAGAAGCCCTTGCAAAAGCAGAAGCCGCTAAAGCAGAAGCCAAAAGGGCAGAAGCGAAGGCTCGGATAAAGATTCTTCGGTCACAGATGGAAGAGGAAGTTGCACTAGCTAAAGTGAGACTACTTGAGCAAGCATTGATCCAAGGTCCTGATCCAGCTTACTCGCCACCACTGGAAGCAGACAATCCAGTTGATCGCACAAGAGACTATGTACTGAATCAGTTACCTGTAGCAACCCCGGTTTGCAGTACTATCCAAGCTGACAACACTGAAACATCCAACTTACCTCTACCAGTGCCAGTGCCACCAAAAGCACCCAAGCAAATTAATAACAGTCACCAAGAGGTGCCCTCTCAAACACAGTCACCACGGCAAGATGGCAACCAAGTGTTTCCTGACCCACTTCCACAGCTCAAGCAGCGGTCATCAGAATCTACAGAGGCTAAACCACAGCTCAACCCTGCAGCAACGTCATTTTACCCGGGAACATCTCATCCATTCATGCTAGGTAGCCCATACGCCCCAGAGGCATCACGAGTCGTCGTGGCAACAAGTGGTGAGAAATCAGATATGTCTGAGTTTGCCAGGTTCATGGTGAGCAGAGAGCTAATCAACACTAGTCTCACGAAATTTGATGATCGTGCAGAGAGCTACAGAGCCTGGAAACCAACTTTCAAGGCAGCCATCGCCAATCTCAACTTCACTGCAGAACAGGAGCTCGACCTCCTGATCAAGTGGTTGGGCCCAGGCTCTACAAACCGTATCAAGAGCCTCAGAACCGTCTATGTGGGACAAGCAGAAGCAGGTCTCGCTACTGCATGGCAGAGACTGGAACGCACCTTTGGCAGCGCAGAAGCAATAGAGAAAGCCCTATTCATGAGACTGCAGGACATCCCAAAGATCAACCTTAAAGAAGTCCACAAGCTTCAAGACCTAAGTGATCTACTCATGGAGCTGGTGCTCGCCAAAAGAGATCCTCGTCTGTCTGGTCTGTGCTACCTGGATACAGCCCATGGAGTGAACCCAATCGTGGTGAAGCTGCCATACAGTCTGCAGGAAAAGTGGACAACGTCAGTCTCAAGGTACAAAAGAGTGCATGACGTCACCTTTCCCCCATTTATTCACTTCTGCAAGTTCATCGATGAGCAGGCCCAGATGAGGAACGACCCCAGCCTCAACTTCCTAGAGTTCAACACTTCGGCAGCTGCAACAACATCATCATCAAGGTATGAAGGTGCCATACACAAACGCAGAGACATTAAGAACACTGTGAGTGTCAGGAAGACTGAGCTACCATCACCTGCAACGTCCACAGATAAACAGTACATCTCATCACGAGATAAGTCTTTCAATCAAGAATGTCCCATCCATAAAAAAAACGCACTCACTGAACAAGTGCAGAGGGTTTAGATCCAAAGCCCTACAGGAGCGCAAGAAAGTCCTCACAGAGCTTGGGATCTGTTTCAAATAGAAACAGATCCCATAGCATCTCTTGAGCACATGGCCAAGGACTGTAAATCCATCGTCAAGTGTGAGAAGTGTCATAGCGAAAAACACGTTTCAGCCATGCACCCAACCCAGCTAGCTAGAGACACACCGGCCGCAGTCACCACCGCTCCCACTCCAAGTCATAGCGGGGAGTCCAAGAATCAGACTGACACCACCACAGCCGTCTCCTGCTCATGCTCAGAGGTATGTGGAGAGGGCAAAATGCAGAAATGTTGTGCCCGAATATGCCTCATCAAGGTTTATCCCGAGGGACATCCAGAAAAGGCAATGAAGGTGTATGCCATCATAGATGACCAAAGCAACTGACTCGCCCACCCCAGGGCTATGGGACACCCGGTGCTGGGCCGGACTAGTCCGGGCGGTCGTCAGTGGTTCCGGGGCCCGACTCCGTGACCCTGGTGGGTGTCAATTAATATGGCTTCAGTGTTGGGGGTGATTAAAGTTTATATTATTCGTGACGCCACCTGTGGTTTGCAGCTATTAAGCCGCCGCTGCTGTATGGGGCCTCCGGGGTGAAGGAACGGCAGCAATGGTGGTACTGCTCCCCACAGGTGGAGCCGGACCCCGGGGCAACAGTTGGTGCTTGTGAGTGTCGATTGTAGTTGCGGTGTAATGCAGGGCCGACAGGGCGGTGAAAGGACCGGACACAAACAACAGTCTCTTTATCTTCTCTTTTACTGTGCAAACGGTTAGTCCTGGGAGACCGTTACAGGTGGTAGAGGGCTCCGGCCGGCCTGGAAGTAACTGAGGTATCTTTTTGGCCAGCTGAGTATGAGGCCTACTCCCTGTTCTTTCTTTGCTTTCATAGGACCCTGCACTCTGAGTTAGCAATGGCCCTCTTGCTGCTGGGACCGGTGGTACGTCCCTCTCCCTGTGTGGTAGTCTGCGCAGGCCCTCTCTGATGCTTCTCTGCTGGAGTCCACACCGGGCCCTGGTGATGCAGCTGTACCTTCAGGTTGCTTTGGGGGGCCAGGAGACCTGCAGTCCTCCTGCCCTTCGGATTCGGCTACCAGGGAAGGGTTTTACACCCTGGCAACCACAGACTCCGATGTCTAAGTCTCTTCTGTGCCTCTCTGCCAATCCTGCTTCACTGGGTCAAGCTATTCCAGCTCCAGGCCCCAGTCCACAGGACAGCACTACTCTGCGTCTTCACTCTCCAACTTCCCTCTCAGACTGAACACTAACTTCTCCCTCAGGTCAGGCTTGAGGAATGCTCCCTGGAACTCCAGGTTCAGAGCTCCCTCTGCTGGCCTGAGGGAGAAACTGCGTTGGATGTTGGTACCTACTGGCCAATGATTTCCCCAATTACCTCCAGGCTCAGCATTAACCCTTTGGAGGGGCAATGCTGTTGTGGGGACCAGGTCCTGGGGCGCCACACAACCGGTCCCTAGCAGGAACCAAATTCTTTGAAACCTTCGGAATTAATGGACCATCAGAACCCTACACCTTGAACACCTGCTCGGGTCGCATAGAGACTAGCGGCAGAAGAGCCCAGGGATTCATTGCTTCTCCTATCAATGGGAAGACTGAAATACGTCTACCAACGCTCGTTAAATGTGACCAAATACCCAGCCACAGGAATGAAATTCCTACCCCAGAAGCTGCATTTCATCAACCACACCTGAGACACCTCGCTAGTGTTATCCCACCTCTGGACAATAACGCAGAGATTCTACTCCTGCTCGGCAGAGACAATCTAAGGGTATACAAGGTGCGACAACAGTGTAATGGGCCTGACTATGCACCATACGCCCAGAGACTGGACTTGGGGTGGGTAGTCATAGGAAATGTGTGCGTTGATCGATCAGAAATTGACTCCTTCAAGACTTACGAGGATGGAGATGGGCGCACAACCTGCCTAAAGCCATGTCCTCATCACTATGAAGTGAAAGAGAAGTCTCCAGACACAATACAGCTACCTGACATCGCTTCTTATCTGCATATAGACAACTTGGGAAGATCAGTCTTTCTCACAACCAAGGACGACGATAAAGTAGCCTTGTCAGTAGAGGACAGAGAATTCATCAAAATAATGGACTGTGAGTTCTCTAAAGACAAAACCAACCACTGGGTCTCTCCATTACTCTTCCGATCTACCAGGGTAAGACTCCCAAACAACTGAGAACAAGCTCAGACCAGATTTAACTCTCTTCAGCGTTCTATGAACAGCAAGCCTGAAATGAGAGAACATATTGTTGCCTTTATGGACAAGGAAGTCTGCAACAACCTAGCAGAACCTGTACCAACCGAACTGAATCCAGCAGATCATGCAACCAGACCTATGTCTATAAGTTCTTTTGCTAACTCTTCTTGGCTTACAGGTCCAAAGTTCCTGCTGAGACAGACAGAAGAAGGTGTCCAGGAAGCCTTCAGCATCCTAGATTCAGACAACGATCCAGATGTCCGAGCTGAAGTCAATACCCAGGCCACCAGTGCAGAAAAAACGTCCAACCTCGGTTACCAACGTTTTGAACGTTTCTCCAGCTGGATGAGGCTCGTCAGGACTGTCGCTAGGTTAGTGCACATCGCCAGATGCTATCATACGGACCTTAAAAACAAAGACTGTCACCGCTGGCATGTCTGCCACAAACCCCTTTCTGCTGAGGACATCTCCCATAGCGAGTCCCTCATAATACGCCAGCTCCAACAGAGTGAATTCGCCATAGAATGGAAGTGTTTACACAACAAACAGCAGATTCCATTAAGAAGTCCTCTCACCAATTTAAACCCAGTCATCGACAGTTTCGGCTTACTGAGAGTTGGCGGTCGTTTGAACCAGGCTCATCTTGGAGTTGCAGAACAAAATCCTCTCATCATTCCCAACAAACACCATGTTACAGTCTTGCTGATCCGACACCCCCATGAAAAGACTGAACACCAAGGCAGGCAAATTACAGAGGGCGCTTTACGGTCTGCAGGCCTCTGGATTATTGGGATGAAGAGACGTGTAGCACAAATACTACACGATTGTTACGGGGGGCTGTCTCATAATAAAACCTAAAGGAATGTCAGACAGTCAGGGTCCACCGTGCAAAGACTCTGCTGCAGACTATGGCAGAGGATAAGGGGTATATAAGTGTGCCACTGTAAAAAATAATAGCACAAGTGCAGAGTGCAATACCTCTGTTAAACTCACAGAGGAATATAATTAGAAAATAAAGCAATTCCTCCCTTACTTGGAGGGTGTGTGGAATGGTCTCTGTTAAAGATCACAGAGACAAAAGCAGTGAGTGTGAAATGGCACCTACCTAGGCCCGTTCCTCTAGTGGTGCCAGGAGACGGACAGCAGCGTAAGCCGCACAAAGCTCCTACCTGCGTTCGCTCCACTAGTGTGCGAGGACACGAACCACTAGATATGGCACCTGCCTAGGTCCACTCTTCTAGTGGTGCAAAAGAGACGGACAGCAGCATAAGCCGCACAAAGCTCCTACCTCTGTTCGCTCCCCTAGTGTGCGAGGATACGAACAACTGCCAGACGCAGTATAAGGAACGTTACCCTAGCGGCAACGTCCACCTACGAGTAGAATCACAAGGCCCAGCCGGACCATGTGCCTCAGGCACCTGCCTATGTCCGCTCCACTAAGAGGTAAGGATACGGACTGCAGCCGAAGCTATAAGGTATAAGAACGCTACCCTGCCGGTAGCGCTTACCTAACATAGACAGAGAGATGCCTAGAGGGATGTGCACAGGGCGTCTACTCTCATGCATGAACCAAGAGGACTGAGCGCCGGGCGGCGTGCGTCAGGGTCTTATATAGACTCTGTGCCTCATCCAAGATGGAGGACACCAGAGCCAATTCGCTGCCAGAATGACAGCAATGACGTCACGCTGGCCTATCACCGAGCAAAGCGTCACAAGCACATGACCAGTGACCAATCGGCATAGAAGGTGTCAGAGACATGTGACCACGTGTCACAAGCACATGACCAGTGGCCAATCAGCTTAGAAGGTGTCGGAGACATGTGACCTCGTGTCAGCGATGATGTCACCCGCACATGTGCAATAGCTCCAAGATAGGACTTAGTCTCCAGCGCTTGCACATGTGCAATGGCTCCAAGATAGGACTTAGTCTCCAGCGCTTGCACATGTGCAGTAGTAAGAAATCCGGACATAGTCTCCAGAGCCACAGCAACCATAACAGTACCTCCCCCTCAAAGGCCCTCCTCCCGGCGACGCAGGTAATCGGCAACTAAGTCGGGAGCATGGACAGCCTCCTCAGGCTCCCAAGAGCGATGTTCCGGGCCATAGCCCTCCCAATCTATCAAGAAGAACCTGCGCCCTCTAACCATCTTAGAACCAACTATGGCTCGTACCTCATAGCTAGAGCGAGAGGAATCAGAGGCAGGAGAGTGCACTTCACGAGCGTGAGGTAAAATAGCCGGCTTTAGCAGTGAAACATGGAATTTGTCATGGATCCTAAGATGGACGGGTAACTTCAATTGATAGACTACAGGATTTACCTGTCGAAGAACCTCATAAGGACCCAGGAAGCGAGGAGCAAATTTGACAGAGCTCACTCTAAGTTTCACGTGTTTTGCAGAGAGCCACACAAAATCCCCTGGAGAAAAGACAGGAGCCGGGCGACGAAACCGATCGGACACCGTCGTCATACGGTCCTTAGCTGCTTGGATCGACTCTTGAGTCTGATCCCAAACCTCTCTGGCATTAGTTGCCCAGTCGGCCACAAGAGGAGAAGGTGCAGCAGTGGGAAACGGTACCGGTACCCTAGGGTGTTGCCCATTATTGAGTACGAATGGTGTCTGCCCAGTGGCCTCAGCCAGCGAATTGTTAAGGGCAAATTTTGCCCAGGGTAGGAGGGAGGACCAGTTATCGTGGTTCTCAGCAACAAAGTGTCGAAGGTATATAATCATAGATTGATTGGTACGCTCAACCAAACCATTGGTCTCCGGATGGTATGCCGAAGAGAGATTCAACTCAATTTGCAGAAGGCTACAAAGATCTCGCCAGAAACGGGAAGCAAATTGCGGGCCTCTATCACAAATGATACGATCTGGCATCCCGTGAAGCCTAAGGACATGCTTGAGGAATAGTTTGGCTAGTACCCTGGAAGACGGGATTCTCGATAACGGTACGTGATGAACCATCCGGGAGAAATGGTCTGTAATGACCCACACAAATCTATATCCCTGTGAATACGGAAGATCACCCACAAAGTCCATGCCTACCACCTCCCATGGTCTATCTGGCACTGGTAAAGGATGCAAGAGCCCAGCCGGTCTCTGCCGTAATGGACGGTTGCGAGCACACGAGTAGCAGGAACCGACATAGCCAGCCACGTCAAGAGATAAGTGTGGCCACCAATACCACCTCTCCACTAACTCTCGTGTCCGCCTAATACCAAAATGCCCACCCACCTTTTGAGGTGTGGGCCCACGACAGTATATCATTCTGTTGATCAGGCGGCACAAAGGTCTTGCCCGGTGGGATTTGGTCTAATGTCACAGGGGAGAGCGTATGAAAAACCCTGGAGGGAAGGATAAGACGAGGTTCATCAATCTCTTCCTGGGTAGAAACCATAGAGCGAGACAGAGCATCTGCCTTGTTATTCTTACTCCCAGACAGATAGTTGATGGAGAAGTGAAAGCGGGAGAAAAACAAGGACCAGCGGGCTTGGCGAGGATTCAGACGCTGAGCGGTTTGTAAGTACGTCAGATTCTTATGGTCTGTATAGACCTGGAAAGGATGTTTCGCTCCTTCCAGCAAGTGACGCCACTCCTCCAAGGCTAATCTCAAGGCGAGCAGTTCCCTATCCCCAATGGTATAGTTTCTCTCTGCCGGTGAAAAGGTTTTAGCAATGAAGGAACACGGTCTTTTTCTACCTGCACCGTTCTTTTGATACAAGACCGCACCAGCACCCACTGAAGAGGCATCAACCTCCAAGAGGAAGGGCTTATTCTCATCGGGTCTTTGAAGAACGGGAGCAGTTGAAAAGTGTCTTTTTACTGCCTCAAAAGCCTGGGATGTCTCAGTAGACCAGGCTTTGGGATTAGCACCTTTCTTAGTCAAGGCCACCAAAGGGGCCACCAAAGTAGAAAAATGGGGTATGAACTGCCTGTAATAATTTATGAATCCTAAGAAGCGTTGCACCGCCTTCAAGGAATGAGGTTCGGACCATTGCAGGACAGCAGAGAGCTTCGCAGGATCCATAGCCAGACCCTCTTGTGAGATAATGTAGCCCAAAAAAGGCAAGGATGACTGCTCGAATACACACTTTTCGAGTTTAGCAAACAATGAGTGCTCCCTTAAACGGGAAAGGACACGAACGACATCCTGACGATGAGTCTCCAGATCAGGAGAAAAAATCAGGATGTCGTCCAGATACACCACTACTGAGGATAACAGTAAATCCCTGAACACATCGTTTACGAAGTCCTGAAATACTGCGGGTGCATTACATAACCCAAAAGGCATGACGAGGTATTCATAGTGACCGTCTCGGGTGTTAAAAGCGGTCTTCCATTCGTCACCCTCTCGAATTCGTACCAAGTTATACGCACCCCGCAGATCCAACTTCGTAAAAACCTGAGCTCCCCTCAGTCTATCAAAAAGCTCCGAAATTAAAGGTAACGGGTATTTGTTCTTTATTGTGATTGCGTTGAGACCCCTGTAATCTATGCAGGGACGCAAATCACCCTCTTTCTTCCGAACAAAGAAAAACCCAGCTCCCGCGGGAGAGACACTTACAAATGAACCCCTTCTCTAAACTCTCTCTTATATAGGTCGACATGGCCTCCGACTCAGGTATCGACAGGGGGTAAACCCTGCCCTTAGGTGGAACCGAACCTGGGATAAGGTCTATGGCACAGTCATACGGCCTATGGGGTGGAAGAACCTCAGCACCCTGTTTGGAGAACACGTTAGCGAAATCCAAATAGGGTGTAGGTATGGGAGAGAGATCAGTAGATGCAACCGCAATGACCTTAGGTGGTAAGGGAAGACATTGGGACTGACATTTCGAACCCCAACTAATAATGCTCTCAGACTCCCAGTCAATGTGAGGAGCATGAGTCCGAAGCCATGGGAGACCCAGAAAGACGTCGTCTATACCCTCAGGCAAAACAAGAAAAGAAATCTCCTCTATGTGACCCTGAGGCAGGAAAAGGCGCAAGGGAACTGTCCTCAATGTAATGGAGTCAGACAACATAGTCCCATTAACAACACGGACAGGAATAGGCGCCTCTAACATGATAGAGGGAATATTGTGTCTCTTTACAAATCCTGAGGACACAAAAGTCCCGTCAGCTCCGGAATCCACAAAAGCCATAATAGGCCATGTATTCTCAGATAACGAGAGCTGACCTGGGATACAACACTTAGAGGGTGCAGAAGACGTCTCTAGTAGAGTTGAGCGCGGTTCGTGGTTCGAGGTTCTCCAGTTCTAGGCTCGAGTGATTTTGGGGGCTGTTCTAGATCGAACTAGAACTCGAGCTTTTTTGCTAAAGCTCGATAGTTCTAGATACGTTCGAGAACGGTTCTAGCAGCAAAAAGACCAGCTAATTCCTAGCTGGCTTTCCGCTGTAATAGTGTAAGTCACTCTGTGACTCACACTATTATGAAATTTCAGTGTATAGTGTGCGGGAACAGCGCATTCAGATCACTGCTGTTTGGATAATGGCGATCGCCATTTTTTTTTTTTCTTTTCCTTGTCTTCCTTCCCTAAGCGCGCGCGTGTAGTGGGGCGGGCCAGCATGTCAGCCAATCCCAGACACACACACAGCTAAGTGGACTTTTAGCCAGAGAAGCAACGGCATGTGTGATAGGATGTCCATGTCACATGTCCCTGCATTATAAAAACGGACATTTTCCTCCAGCACGCCATTATCTCTTCTGCGTCCTTGGAGTCAGTCACCGCTGGCGCAGCTCCTAGCTCCGATACTGCTGTGTACGCTGTGAGACTGTGACCGGGGTTATCTATGACGGCCGGTATGTCTCGCCCCGGTTGTGCTCACTCCATGATAATCCACTATAGGGTTAATGCTGTTTTCCCTACAGGCTGAAGGGAGGGATAAATAGATTCAGGAACAAGGGCAGGTGTGCCGGGTGTGAGAGGGTGATCACATCTCCCTGAGTTCTCTGCCGGAAAGGCACCTATGTACTATTATGAACTTTTTCTTTGGAATAAACCGTGTGCTGTGACCCTTGGTGCCTGGATCCCGTGTCTTCTGCAGCGCAGCCGACGACGCTACCTCACATATGGTGGAGAATCGGCGGGCATGACAGCCGGTGAGGTGTAGCATCCATCCCTGGTGACCCAGCTGCGCATGTCCTGGATTCGAGCGGCTATACTACAGCCCAAACCCGGCGACGCCATGGAGGACATACTAAAGCATTTGGCTCAGGCTAATGCACAGCAGCAACAGGCTAATGCACAGCAGCTACAAACCAATGCACACCTGCTCCAATCCTTGCAAATGCAGGAAAAAAAATTCCAAGAACAGATGGATCAGGCCAATGCACGTCAGCAGCAATCCTTGCAAGTGCACCAAGAACAGATGGAGCAGGCCAATGCACGTCAGCAGCAAGCCTTGCAATTGCAGGAAAAAAGGCACCAAGAACAGATGGTTCTCCTGGCCAAGTCGATCCGTGCCAGACCGGCAGCAACAACCCCGGGACCGGATGACGACAGCAGCGTCCGGAAAGCGGTGAGACAAGCGTTGCAAAAGATGACCCCGGGTGATGATGTGGAAGCGTTCCTGGCGGTGTTTGAGCGGGTGGCCGAGCGGGAAAAGCTGCCGACCCCGCAGTGGGCTGAGGTATTGTCGCCCTATCTGACGGGGGAACCCCAAAAAGCGTACCTGGACCTCTGTACCGAGGACGCCATTGACTATGTGACCCTGAAAGCCGAAATACTGGCTCGGTTGGGGATGAATACCTATGTACGGGCTCAGCGGGTAAATCAGTGGTTCTTTGAGGAAGCCAAACCCGTACGCTCCCAGGCCTATGACTTGTTACATCTTGTAAAAAAGTGGTTGCAGCCTGACACTCTGAGCCCGGCGCAAATGGTGGAAAGAGTAGTAGTGGATCGTTTTGTGCGCACTTTACCCGTCACCATTCAACGGTGGGTCGGACAGGGTGACCCGAGTACCCTGGACCAATTAGTGTCCCTGGTAGAGCGGCATGTGGCTACGCAGGACTTGATACGGGACACTGAGACTTTGCGTGCCGCCCGTCGGTCCGGCCCCTCCAAGCCTAGGGCCAAGGACCCACCGCTGACACCGGTGCGGGAGTCCGCTACCGTCCCGTCTGAAGCCGCACCCTCCGTCCCTGAGGTCCGGAAAACTATGTACCCTAAACGACAACTCGTCAAGGGGGTGTCCTTCCCTATTAGATGTTGGCGGTGCCAGCGGGTGGGACATATGGAAGCCCAGTGTCCACTCACCACGGAGCCCATGGATTGTGGGGTTACCCGGCGGGGTTCAATGTATGCTCAGGTGGTGTGTACCGCTGACCTGGTCTACCCAGAGACTGAGCCCCACTTGTGCCAAATTCAGGTGAATGGATGTCCGGTTACAGGCTTGTTGGATTCCGGAAGCTTAGTGACCCTTGTGCGATCAACCCTAAGGGCTAAAGTAAAGGCCACAGGACGTACCGTGGGGGTGGTTTGCATACATGGGGACCGCCGAGACTATCCCACGGGGATAGTCACCATCACAGCACCTTGCGGTCAGGTGCAACATGAGGTGGGACTTATTAATACTCTTCCCTATGATGTGATCCTAGGAAGGGATCTGCCCTATTTTTGGACTTTATGGAAGGGACCTCCTAAGTCCCCTCAGATATTGGTCAGTCCGGGACCTGAGCCCTACAATCCTGAATCCGGGACGCCTGCCGTAGGGGTCCCCATGATAGGGACAGGATGTGAACCTGATAGGTCGCCCCTAGAGGTATTGGCAGGAGAGGCTGAGACGGTCGAGCCCATCCCGGAGTTGGAGGCGTCCCCGGATACGTTTGGGACAGCCCAACTCCAGGACCCTACATTAATACATGCCCGGAGTCGGGTGACAGTAGTTGACGGGGTGGCACAGCTGCCTGGTGCCCAGGTAAGATACCCCCATTTCGCTCTTAAGCAGGATTTACTCTACCGGGTAGATGAAATACGGGGCGTAGGGGTAGAGCAGTTGGTGGTGCCCCAGCCGTATCGCCGGCGGGTCCTCGACTTGGCTCATAAACACCTGATGAGTGGTCACCTAGGGGTCAAGAAAACGCAGGAGCGAATATTGCAAAGGTTCTATTGGCCCGGGGTCTTTGGGGAGGTAAAACGGTTCTGCGAAACCTGCCCGGAGTGTCAGCTTACCGCACCCCTGACCCACTTTCGCAGTCCGTTGGTACCGTTACCCATTATAGAAGTCCCTTTTGAACGGATAGGGATGGATCTGGTGGGGCCCCTCGTAAAGTCTGCTCGAGGGCACCAGCATATCCTAGTGATCGTTGACTATGCCACCCGGTATCCAGAGGCGATACCTCTCAGACATACTGCAGCCAAGCTTATAGCTCGGGAGTTGTTTGCTGTGTTCTGCCGGGTGGGGTTGCCCAAGGAGATCCTTACGGATCAGGGGACCCCATTCATGTCTAAAGTGACCAAAGAGCTATGCCGGCTACTCCAGATCAAGCAGTTGCGTACGTCTGTGTATCATCCTCAGACGGATGGTTTAGTGGAACGATTCAATAAAACCCTGAAAACCATGCTCAAAAGGGTGATTTCCAAAGACGGGAAAGACTGGGATATGATGCTTCCCTATTTGATGTTTGCCATACGAGAGGTGCCACAGGCATCCACGGGGTTTTCGCCTTTTGAATTGTTATACGGGCGACATCCCCGGGGATTGTTGGACCTGGCAAAAGAAACCTGGGAGCAGGAGCCCACCCCCCATAAAAGTGTGATTGAACATATTTTGGGTATGCAGAACCGCATAAGCGCGGTCATGCCAATTGTGAAGGAGCATTTACAGGAGGCTCAGGCCGCGCAAAGCGGCCGCTACAATAGACAAGCCACCATGCGGACCTTTAAACCCGGGGATCGGGTGTTGGTATTAATCCCCACGGCGGAGAGTAAATTCCTGGCTCAGTGGCAAGGCCCCTACGAGATAAAGGAAAGAGTCGGGGTGGTTAACTATAAAGTATTGCAGCCCGGTAGGCGGAAACCTGAACAAATATACCATGTCAACCTATTAAAACCTTGGCAGGAACGGGAAAGCCTGATGGCTGTTTTTTCCCCACCTCCCTCCTCTTCGGGTCGTTCACATCCGGCTCCAGCGACCTCCGGAGAGGACGAACCGGAAGTAAGGATTGGAGAAGCCCTCACCAAGCAACAGAGGCGAGAGGCCAGACGGTTGGTTCAGCAGAACCCCGATGTCTTCTCCGAGCTGCCCGGTAGGACCAGTCTGATACGACACGATATTGTCACCGAGCCCCACCTGAAGGTACGCCTGAAGTCATACCGGGTACCGGAGGCTCGACGACAAGCCATATCGGAGGAAGTAAAGACAATGTTACGCCTGGGGGTCATCGAAAAATCCCGGAGTGAATGGGCTAGTCCGATTGTCCTAATACCAAAACCCGATGGCTCCTTAAGGTTCTGCAATGACTTTAGGAGATTGAACGAAATATCCAAGTTCGATCTCTACCCCATGCCCCGGGTGGATGAGCTGATTGATAGGCTGGGACAGGCGCGATATTTTACCACGCTCGACCTGACCAAGGGGTACTGGCAGGTGCCACTAACGGAGTCCGCCAAGGAGAAAACCGCTTTTGTTACGCCGGAGGGTCTCTTCCACTATGTTGTCTTGCCTTTTGGGTTACATGGCGCTCCGGCCACGTTCCAGAGGTTGATGGACTTAGTGCTGGAACCCCACCAGGCGTATGCATCAGCGTACCTGGATGACATCATTATTTACAGCTCCGATTGGCAGACCCACTTGGAACAGGTACAAGCGGTGGTGGACGCGCTTCGAACAGCCGGATTGACAGCCAATCCCAAGAAATGTGCGTTGGGACTCACGGAAGCCCGCTACTTGGGCTACGTGATAGGCCAAGGAGTGATTAAGCCCCAAATTAACAAGGTTGAGGCGATCCAGAAGTGGCCTAGACCCCTGACCACGAAGCAGGTTAGGGCCTTCCTGGGTATCGTGGGGTACTACAGGAGGTTTGTAAAGGATTTTGCGGGACTATCAGCCCCCTTGACGGACCTTCTCAAAGGCAAGAAGTCCGTCATGGTGCGCTGGACTCCGCAGGCCGAGGACTCCTTCCGGGCCCTGAAGGGGGTCCTGTGCGGACAGCCCGTTCTGGTCAACCCTGATTTCCGGAAGGAGTTCATTGTACAGACTGACGCCTCGGAGGTCGGCCTAGGGGCAGTGCTGTCTCAGGTGGTTCAGGGGGAGGAACACCCCGTCACCTTCTTGAGTAGGAAGCTCACCCCTCCCGAGCGGAATTATAGCGTAGTGGAGAAGGAGTGCCTGGCGATCAAGTGGGCCTTGGAGTCCCTACGCTATTATCTGCTGGGACGGCAGTTTCGCTTGGTGACGGATCACTCTCCACTGGTCTGGATGAGGTCCGCCAAGGAACGGAATGCCCGGGTTACCCGGTGGTTCCTTTCTCTGCAGAACTTCCGGTTTACGGTTGAACACCGGGCCGGTAGGTTGCAGGGCAACGCCGATGCCTTGTCCCGCGGCCCGTGTTTGATGGCTGGAGTTCAACCCCGCACGCTTGAACTGAGGGGGGGGGTATGTGAGACTGTGACCGGGGTTATCTATGACGGCCGGTATGTCTCGCCCCGGTTGTGCTCACTCCATGATAATCCACTATAGGGTTAATGCTGTTTTCCCTACAGGCTGAAGGGAGGGATAAATAGATTCAGGAACAAGGGCAGGTGTGCCGGGTGTGAGAGGGTGATCACATCTCCCTGAGTTCTCTGCCGGAAAGGCACCTATGTACTATTATGAACTTTTTCTTTGGAATAAACCGTGTGCTGTGACCCTTGGTGCCTGGATCCCGTGTCTTCTGCAGCGCAGCCGACGACGCTACCTCACAACGCTCTATACACAGCGCTGTACAGAATAGGGATAGAAGTTTCTTTCAGCCCTTGTAAGGGGTAATACTGGCAGGGTCAGAGCCATAGGTGACAGTCAGGTCCGTGAAAACAGATTTTAACAGCTACACAAGATGACAGCGTCTGTGTAGCTAAGGTCAGGGATTTCCTCGCTGCATTTTCCCATTAGGAGGGATAGAAAGGCAGGCTTCCTTTCCTCTACACAGACCCACAACCCTGCCACTGTACCCTCCTGCCCTTTGCACACTCCAACTCATTGTTACTAAGCCATTATACTAGCAAACACTGAGTGAACTTAGAGGCATCCTAAACGTGGCTATTGGACTTCTGTATAGTCCCAGTAGTGCAAAGATATTTGCAGCACGTCTGCCTGCATTGCACACTCAAACTCATTGTTACTTACTAAGACATTATAATACCAAAAATTGAGTAAACTTAGTGGCATACAAGAAGTGGCTGTTGTACTCCATTAGTGCCCCACTGGTGCCAAGCTATTTCTAGCACCTCTACATCACACCCTCATGCACATTTTGCTACGCTAATGTTATAGCAAACTCAGGGAATTCCTTGCTGCATTTGATAATTCGGAGGGATAGAAAGTCAGGCTTCCTTTAGCTTTTCCTTCTGTTCATAGACAGCATCTCCAAGTCCACACCCGAAGAGCAATTTCTCCTCCATGTGTAAGTGTGGAGAGGCAGCTAGTGCGCATGCGTGTGCCGATGTACCCCAGCCGCAGCCTAACTACAGTGTTTCGCCTAGTGAGTATGCTCAGCCTGACTGTGTTATTCCTGACGCTAAGTCTTCAGTTCGGCCTACTGAGCATGCTCCCACACTTAGTGTGAAAAGCCTCTTTGCACAGGTACTTGCACTCCGTGCCGGGTCTAAGTCCTGTTTTGTGCCTAGACACCATGCTAAAGCTGATAGTCTTTTTTCGGAGACTGTATTTCATGCTACTGAGCATGCTCAGGCACTTACTGCATCAGAGGCTAGGTCCGGTAATGAACTCTTTGGCCCTGCCCCTGATGTGGGGGTGTGGGGGTCCCATATAGACCACAGGGCTTCAGGTGTCCTGACGATGTGGCCAGGCCACTCCCAAATGGCTTGCAGAGGCCCGCCCCTATGACTTGTCACCGCATTATTGATGGTCAGACGATGACTGGTGAGGTGTTTGTGTCGTGGCAGCCATGAGGTCATTATTGAAGTTGCGGTTCCAAATATGACGCTAGTTATGTCACTCATGACGTATCCATACCTCCCAACCGTCCCGGATACAGCGGGACTGTACCGGATTTCAGCGGGTGTCCCGGTGTCACGATCGTGAGGCTTTTTGTCCCGCCCGTGGCTCCGTCCACCCGCTCTCTCCCCGTCTGACTTTCTCCCCCTCCTAATGCACATGAGCAGAGCAGAGCCGAGCGCTGCTTCACTGCTTGGCTCTGTGCTGCCGCTGTTATGGGTGGGCGGCAGCAGCACTCTGGCTGCCGGCACTTTAAATCTGCAGCCCAGCGTGCACTCACTGCTCACTGCTGGGCTGTTTGTGTACGGAAGTGCATCTGTGGGCGGAGCTACCGAGCAACATGCTGAGCTCTGTCCACAGATAAAGAGACTGCAGGAAGAGCAGCTAACACCAAGGAATGCTGTATGTGACCACCCCCCACCTACCCAGAGCTGTATGCCCCAACCCCCTCCTGACCAGAGCTATATGCCTCCAGTCACCCCCCTCACCATTTCTGTATGGCCCCCTCACCAAATTTGTATACCCCCCCACCAGATCTATATGCCCCCCAGCACACCCCAGCTCTGTATGCCTCCAGCCCCCTCCCACCAGATATGTATGCCCCAGCAGCCCTCTCCTCACCAGAGCTATATGCCACTACAGATATTATATCCCAGCCCCCCCCCCCCCTCACCAGATATGTATGCCCCAGCAGCCCTCTCCTCACCAGAGCTATATGCCTCCAGCCACCCCCCCTCACCAGATCTGTGTGCCCCCCAGCCCCAACACCAGATTTGTATGCCCCCAGCCACCCCATCAGAGCTGTATAAGCCCCAGCACCAGAGCTATATGCCTCCAGTCACCCCCCTCACCACTTCTGTATGGCCCCCTCACCAAATTTGTATGTCTCCCCACCAGATCTATATACCCCCCCCCAGCACCCCCCAGCTCTGTATGCCTCCAGCCCCCTCCCACCAGATCTGTATGCCCCAGCAGCCCTCTCCTCACCAGAGCTATATGCCACTACAGATATTATATCCCAGCCCCCCCCCTCACCAGATCTATATGCCCCCCAGCACACCCCAGCTCTGTATGCCTCCAGCCCCCTCCCACCAGATATGTATGCCCCAGCAGCCCTCTCCTCACCAGAGCTATATGCCTCCAGCCACCCCCCTCACCAGATTTGTATGTCCCCCAGCCCCCACACCAGATTTGTATACCCCCCAGCCACCCCACCAGATCTATATGCCCCCTAGCACCCCCCAGCTCTGTATGCCTCCAGCCCCCTCCCACCAGACATTATATCCCAGCCCCCCCCCTCACCAGATATGTATGCCCCAGCAGCCCTCTCCTCACCAGAGCTATATGCCTCCAGCCACCCCCCCTCACCAGATCTGTGTGCCCCCCAGCCCCAACACCAGATTTGTATGCCCCCAGCCACCCCATCGGAGCTGTATGTGCCCCCAGATCTGTATAAGCCCCAGCACCAGAGCTATATGCCCCTTAGGCTACTTTCACACATCCGGTTTTTGCTCTGCGGCACAATACGGCACTCTGCAGAAAAACCGCAACCGTTTTTTTTGCCGCCGGTTGCGTTTTTTTTTAATAGACTTACATTAGTGCCGTATTGTGCCGCATGGGCTTGCGTTCGGTCCGGTTTTTGCCGCATGCGGCAGATTTAGCCGATGCCGCGGCCGGATGGAACGTTGCCTGCAACGTTTTTTGCTCCGGCAAAAAAAACCGCATTGCGCTGCATCCGGCCACTGCGGCGCATTTTCAATGCATGCCTATGGACGCCGGATGCGGCGCGATGGGGAAAAAAACGCATCCGGCCGCCGCATGCAGTTTCTTCCACTGCGCATGCTCAGTAGCGTGCCGCAACCGGAAAAAACCGGACCGGACGCATGTAAAGGATGCGGTGTTTTCGCCGCATCCGTTGCATAGGTTTCACAGCCGGATTGACCGCAGTGCTCAAACCGGATGTGTGAAAGTAGCCTTAGTAATATCTATGCTACCAGGATTTTGTATGCCCCACAGTAAAGTGTATTTCCCCCAGTAATGTGTGTACCCCTTAGTAACGTGTATGCCCCTCAGTGAAAAACAGACGTTCTTCACTGACGTGTTAAACACGCATATGTCCCTTCATACTCCGTGATTCACGGCACACAGTGGTTGTCCATGTGCAATCCATGATACGTGATCCGTACTCCGTGATTGCACATGGACATATACTCACCTGCCCCCGCTCCTGCTCTCCGTGGTGCTGAAGAGTCCCGCGATTCAGCATCCAGCCACCGCTCTCTCACCTCTGCAGCTACTTCCAGGTCGGCTCTGGCTGCATAAATGAATATGCATGCCATAATGAGCCAGGCAGGAAGAAGCAGAGGGCAGCTGCCGAACTCAGCATCGCTGGAGAAGGTGAGTTGAAAAAGATTTTTATTTTAAATGTCCGTGTTTTTCTGGTACGTGTTTCACGGATCACACCATAGTGTGGTCCGTGGGACATCAGTGATGCCAGAAAAAAAGCAGACATGTTTCTGTGCAGCAATCACGGATACGCATGTACGCCGCACAGAGACACGGTCAGTGAAAAATCACTGATGTGTGTGCAGACCCATTGATTATGATTGGTCTGCATAGGTCAGTGATTCTGGTACGTATAAAAAGTAGCACATACATACCAGAATCACTGACATCTGAAACAGGCCTAATATGTATGCCCCCTCAAGTACTGTCTATTCCCCAAGACCCTCCTGTGCTGTATATACTGTAGCCCCAGCCCCTCCTGTGCTGTATATACTGTAGCCCCCAGCCCCTCCTGTGCTGTATATACTGTAGCCCCCAGCCCCTCCTGTGCTGTATATACTGTAGCCCCCAGCCCCTCCTGTGCTGTATATACTGTAGCCCCCAGCCGCTCTTCTGCTGTATATACTGTAGCCCCCAGCCCCTCCTGTGCTGTATATACTGTAACCCACAGCCCCTCCTGTGCTGTATATACTGTAGCCCCCAGCCCCTCCTGTGCTGTGCTGTATGTACTGTAGCCCCCAGCCCCTCCTGTGCTGTATATACTGTATATATACAGTGTGTGTGTGTGTGTGTGTGTGTGTGTGTGTGTGTATATATATATATATATATATATATATATATATATATATATATATATATATATTATAGTATATAAAACCCCCATCCTCCCTTGTGATACATACACAGCGGTGTCAGTGTGTGCTGTGCGTGGCTAGGTCTGTTAAAGTGTTGCCAAGTGATCACATGCCGAGGAGGAGCTGGATAGAGACAAGCGGGGTAGGTGAGTGCGGCTGCTGCCGGCTTCCCCATATTATTACCTCCAATGTGTGTATATGTATGATGTATATATCTATGTATGTCAGTGCAGATGACTGTGTATAGATTTGTCTGTTTATATTTATTTTAGGGAATTTGTCTTCAAATATGTACCGTATATGTGCGTATGCCTGTGCCCACGATCAGGACTCGCTGTGTCCTGGAGGCAGCGCGTCCTGATCTGCGGGGCTGCACGTCTCCTCCGCAGGAGACCACAGCTGCCTGTGCCCACGATCAGGACTCGCTGTATCCTGGAGGCAGCGCGTCCTGATCTGCGGGACTGCACGTCTCCTCCGCAGGAGACCACAGCTGCCTGTGCCCACGATCAGGACTCGCTGTATCCTGGAGGCAGCGGGTCCTGACCTGCGGGGCTGCATGTCTCCTCCGCAGGAGAACGCAGCTGCCTCTGCCCACGATCAGGGTTCAGTGCGCTGCGGTCTCCTGCTGTGTTCTCCCTACGGAGGACGCATGCAACTGCAGCAAACAATTGATATCCTGCAGTCTGGAAAGACGCTCCGCAGGTCAGTGTTTGCTGCAGAAAAAACAAGCACAGTGGGCACGGGGTTTCTAGAAATCCCTCCACTGTGCTTGTACTGTACAATGCGGACACAGCAAAAACACGCTACATCCAAAATGCTGAAAATACTGATCGTGGGCGCGCAGCCTTATACAATGTGATCAGCAGTGCTGAAAAGGATTGGATGTGGGCGTGACAGATTGCAAAATGGGTGTGGTTAGGGGCGTGGCTTAAATACTTTGTCCCTCTTTCTCATCTTTGAATGTTGGGAGGTATGGACGTATCACTCTGCTTTTGTCTCCAGGAGGTGCATTGTGGTCCACCCTGGTTTGGGGCGGACCCAAGTTATAAAAGGGGCTGGAGCCAACAAGGAGGTGCGCAGTCTTCTATTATGCTCCGAAAGAGCACACCTCCATGTGTTGAACCCATTGCGGCTTTAGGCCAGAGGTAGGCAGGGATAGGGCGTCGATGCAGGCCGCCACCACAGTTGGTAACGCAGAACGGTTAAGACCAGCTCCTGTCCTACCAGTCCTGCTTGTGCAGCCCAGTGGCATTAACAGGCCTGCTGCTGCTGATGCGCCTGCTGTCCACAGGTGTGCCCCTATGCACACGGTCAGCGTACTCAATGGCCCCTGTGTTGTTAACAGGGAGTTCCTGGGCTGGGTGGGCATGTGGACCCTGTGACGCTAACAGGGCTCACAGTCTCCAGATTCGAGTGGCGTCTAACTCCGTTCAGGCTACTATTAGTTTCATAGCCACACAGCTCTGTATCCTCCACCAAACCTTCCAGTTGCCAACCTCTCCTTTTCCATCTGGGAGCACGGTGGACACTGACTGCTGATGGGGATATATACCTTTCTCTTTCTTTTCTTATTAATTTACGTTATATAGTGGTAACATAGTATATACCACTTTATCCAAATCTGCCAGTCCCACCGTAACAGATGGTGTTTCTTCAGCAAATGTTACAGTTGCTTAACCACCAAACCCACGGACCAAAACTTTTTTCCCCTTTCCAACACACCTGTTCCCCTTTCCACCAGCATCTGTCCTTTTTCAACTCATTTTGTATATGACCAAAAGTGCAACTCTGCAGGGACACCGTACTCAACGCCATCTCAGCCCAGCAGCCATCCCTCGGTCCCTCCGATGTGGACAAGTAAAAGCCCATTTCCTCCTATCCATGACAAAGCGTTGAGATTCACTCTGTGCAGCACTGGTGTTTAGTGGAAAAGCAGATGTAAGATTGCGTACCACCTTCTGCAGATACTCCTGTATACGTGCGTCCATTCCTATGGCAGGAATTATTTCGCCAAATTTTGTGTTGTACCGGGGATCTAACAGTGTGGCAACCCAGTAGTCAGGATTACTTCGAATTCGTACAATCCGAGGGTCATGTAGGTAGTGCAGCAAGAAGGCGCTCATATGTCTTGTGCATCCAGGAGGACCAAGTCCTTGGTTTGTTGGTGGCGGAGAGGTGAGAATCGTGCCTCCTTCCTCTGCCCTCTCCCCCGAACCTCGCACAACCGAAATGTGAGCAAGCTCTCACTCATCTGCTGAGACTTCCATGCCCATCGCCAGTTCCTCCTCCATTTCTTCATGGACTCCTGCACCTTCCTCAACAGTTTTGCTGATACTATGCGCCCTTGTTAATCCCTCTCCCCCACCATGACTGTCGCATAGGTGCCGCTGACCATCTGGACCTTGTAGATCTTGTTATCCCTTCCGCATATGACTCCTCCTGTACTTCCTCCCCTTCCTCTTGGACCAACACCTGACTCCGAATAATAATTACAGTGTGCTCCATCATGTAGATGACCAGAATTGTCACGCTGAGAATGACATTGCCAGTGCTAAACATCTTCGTCGACATTTGTGAACTGTGTAGAAGGGTGCATAGGTCCTTGATCTGACACCACTCCAGCAGCGTGATCTGCACCACTTCTGGATCAAGTTATCCCAGGCTATATGTCATAACATATTGCAGCAGGGTTCGGCGGTGCTGCCACAGACGCTGCAACATGTGCAGATTCAAATTCCTGCGTGTCGGAACATCGCATTTCAGACGTTTAACCGCCAGACCGAAAGACTTCCGGAGTGATGAAAGTTGTTGAGCTGCTGGGTGCGAAGGATGAAAGTGAGCACATAGCGAGCGTGCCCGCTGCACAAGGCCATGTAGGCCGGGATGGTGTTTTAAAAATTGCTGGAGAATCAGATTAGACACGTGAGCCATACAAGGCCCGTGTGTCACATTGCCCTGACGATGGCCCGCAGCCAGGTTTGCATCATTGCCGCAAACGGCTGTTAAGTCACCAACGTAGTCCGCTCCGTCAATTTGTACTCCAGTCGCCAGGTGACAACGTGTTCCTTTCTTGCATAGTGCTGATGATGGGAAAGAAGTCGATGCCAGCGGCGCAGGTGGACGCAGGTTATGGTCACCCACTGGGCTGCATTACCTTGACAGATGCAGAATCTCTGGCTGAATGTAGCTGGTGGGTATCTCACAGATGAAGTACCATCATTCAGCTACAACCAATGGGAAGACACCACACCCTTTTTTAGGCCCCTCCTGTCTGCAGACCACTGCCAGACATAGCTATGACCTCTGGTTACTGTTACCCCCAGTTCAGTTTTATGATTTTGTGTGCTTGTTACCTGTGACTACTTTTCCTGCTTGCTGTTTATGTACCTCGTTGGCCGATCCGCATTTCACCTCTGCTTGATTCCTGATTAAGTCCTGGCCGTCCCATTCTGTTCCTCTTCCTCAATTAATGTTTTGACCCTGCCTGACTACTATTCTCTGGAACTGCAGCCTTCCACAGGTATTGATCACCTTGGGCCCTGTGTAATTCCTAATCCCTGTATAGGGGTTAAAGGGTTTCAGGGTTCTGGGTGTCCAGCTTGGTGAGTGGCTTGCCTCTAGCCTATCCTTTACAGCCCATCTGAGTGTGTCGATCCAGGCAGGCGTTACACCGTGCCCTCTGCAGAAGGCCATGTAGGCCGGGATAGTGTTTTAAAAATTGCTGGACAACCAGGTTCAACACGTGAGCCATACAAGGCACGTGTGTCACATTGTCACAGCGAAGGGCCGCACCCATGTTTGCATCATTGTCGCACCCGGCCTTCCCTGGCTGCTGGTTGAGTGGAGACAACCATTGATGAAACTCGGTCTCACTCTCCAGAGCTAACCGTCCACAATTCCTCAGCGGTATCTCACATTTCCCCTACATTTCAAAGTAAACATTTGACCGCCTGATGGCCTTGAGCTCTGCTGCCAGCATAGTAAGGAGGTGTGTGGGATTGGGCGGCACGGTGGCTTAGTGGTTAGCACTGCAGTTTTGCATCGCTGGGGTCCAGGGTTCAAATCCCACCAAGGACACCATCTGCAAGGAGTTTGTATGTTCTCCCCGTGTTTGCGTGGGTTTCCTCCGGGTTCTCCGGTTTCCTCCCACACTCCAAAAGACATACAGATAGGGACTCTAGATTGTGAGCCCCAATGGGGACAGCGTTCCTGATGTATGTAAAGCGCTGCGGAATATGTTAGCGCTATATAAAAATAAAGATTTGATTTTTTTTTTTTTCCTTGGGCGCAGTTACAACGCGGGTGGCCTGACCACACAGGGTTTGGGCCGAGGTGGAGGACCCACACGAGGTTGAGGAGGCAGAAGCAGTGGAGGAACTTGTACATACAGATGAAGGATTGACACACAAGTCGTGGGGACGGCAAGACTTGTACAGCAAACCCTTCTCCATCTCTCACCATAGTTACCCAGTGCCCAGTCAGCAACATGTAACTCTCCTGTCCATGCTTACTGGTCCAAGTATCTGTGGTGAAATGCACCCTGTCACACACAGAGTTTCTCAAGGAATCGGTGAGGTTGTGTGCGACCTGCTGTGGTAGCGCGGGCACGCCTTTCTTGGAGAAGGAGTGACGACTGGCCATCGGCTCTTGGGGCACTGCAATGGGCATAAGGTCTCGAAAATCCTCGATCTCAAAAGGGTGTAAAGGCAGCCTTTCTGTTGCCAACAAGTTGCAGATGATGAAACTCAACCTCTTAGGCATGTCATGCCCTTCGAAAATCATGTAAAACATAGCGAGGGGACTCCATCCACAGTCTCCCTCGTTGCTACTAATTGGGCCACACACACCCCACTTGACTGGCATCAGTTGACCCCCCTTTTGAAAAAGAAAAAGATGCTTTGCATGAAGCACTCTCAAAAATACGCGTGCCTTTCCCGTCCCCTGGCTGACCCAGGGGAAGAAAAGTCCTCTGAGAGCCATGTCCACATTGTCAGTGGACAGACACGTGTGCTTATCTGCCAGCAGACCCCCAGCAGCACTGAAGACAGGTTCCGAGAGAAGGCTGGCTCCAGGACACGACAAGATCCCCAAGGTGTACGTGGCAAGCTCAGGCAATTTATCCAGATTGGAAGCCTAAAATGAGCAGGGCTCAAGTTGCACAATAATGGCATCGACGTTTCCTTGCATATACTCATATATCTGTGTGTCCTCCTCTTTTTCCTTGTCCAGCTCTTTTGTTTTCGCATGAGTATATGTCCTTGTCACTTTCCCATGTGTTTGTGTTGTGTTGTGAGTTGTTTATCACCTTTTGGACACCTTTGAGGGTGTTTTCTAGGTGTTTTTATGTGTTTGTGATTGCCTGCCATTGTTTCCTATGCAGTTCGAGTTCGGTTCGTCGAACGTTCGACGAACTGAACTCGAACGGGAGCTCCGTTCGGCGAACCGACCTCGAGCCGAACCGCGACCGGTTTGCTCATCTCTAGTCTCTAGTAACCCCCCTCTAATGGTTACTAGGCCTGGGAGTTTCCCTGACGACTAGGACACTTGTTGGCATAGTGCCCAGCCTGACGACATACGTAACATATAGGAGGACCAGACTTGCGTAGTCTAGAAGACGTATGACCTAACTCCATAGGAGTGGGAGATGTTTCAAATGCTGAGGAAGATGGTAGTGGACCCTCAACAACTGGAATAGCCCGATGCTTAGGGCGTGAGGAAGAGACCTCGAGTCTACGTTCCCTATGGCGTACGTCGATCCTCGTTGCTACTGTGATCAAGTCCTCCAGAGAAGCAGGGACCTCACCAGTAGCAAGGGCATCCTTGACATAGCCTGCCAACCCTCTCCAGAAGATAGGAATCAACACCTTCTCTGGCCAATCTAGTTCTGCCACCAGAGTTCTAAAAGCAATGGCATAAGAACTAGTGGATAACAAACCCTGAGATAGATCTAACAGTCTCAGGGCCGCATCATGGGTAACCTGCGGACCCATGAATACCGCTTTAAGAGCATCAAGAAAGTCTTGATGTCTCAGAGTAACGACATCAGAGCGCTCCCATAGAGGAGTCGCCCATTCTAATGCTTTGTCCTGAAGTAAGGAGATGATAAAGCCTACTCTGGACCTCTCCGTAGAGAAGCGAGAAGAGTTGACCTCTAGGTGTATCTGACACTGACTAATGAAACCACGACATGATCTGGCATCGCCAGAATATCTATTTGGCAGAGCAAGTCGGGGATCATGTGCAGATATCACCATGGTCTGAGGTTTATCCTCTATACTCTTGAGCCGCGACTCAAGTACTTGTATGTAAAGGTGTAACTGCTGATATTCTGCCATAACTGCCAGACCCTTGACTCAGTCCTAATGTTACGGGGGGCTGTCTGATAATAAAACCTAAAGGAATGTCAGACAGTCAGGGTCCACCGTGCAAAGACTCTGCTGCAGACTATGGCAGAGGATAAGGGGTATATAAGTATGCCACTGTAAAAAATAATAGCACAAGTGCAGAGTGCAATACCTCTGTTAAACTCACAGAGGAATATAATTAGAAAATAAAGCAATTCCTCCCTTGCTTGGAGGGTGTGTGGAATGGTCTCTGTTAAAGATCACAGAGACAAAAGCAGTGAGTGGGAAATGGCACCTACCTAGGCCCGTTCCTCTAGTGGTGCCAGGAGACGGACAGCAGCGTAAGCCGAACAAAGCTCCTACCTGCGTTCGCTCCACTAGTGTGCGAGGACACGAACCACTAGATATGGCACCTGCCTAGGTCCGCTCTTCTAGTGGTGCAAAAGAGACGGACAGCAGCATAAGCCGCACAAAGCTCCTACCTCTGTTCGCTCCCCTAGTGTGCGAGGATATGAACAACTGCCAGACGCAGTATAAGGAACGTTACCCTAGCGGCAACGTCCACCTACGAGTAGAATCACAAGGCTCAGCCGGACCATGTGCCTCAGGCACCTGCCTATGTCCGCTCCACTAAGAGGTAAGGATACGGACTGCAGCCGAAGCTGTAAGGTATAAGAACGCTACCCTGCCGGTAGCGCTCACCTAACATAGACAGAGAGATGCCTAGAGGGACGTGCACAGGGTGTCTACCCTCATGCATGAACCAAGAGGACTGAGCGCCGGGCGGCGTGCGTCAGGGTCTTATATAGACTCTGTGCCTCATCCAAGATGGAGGACACCAGAGCCAATCCGCTGCCAGAATGACAGCAATGACGTCACGCTGGCCTATCACCGAGCAAAGCGTCACAAGCACATGACCAGCGACCAATCGGCATAGAAGGTGTCAGAGACATGTGACCACGTGTCACAAGCACATGACCAGTGGCCAATCAGCTTAGAAGGTGTCAGAGACATGTGACCTCGTGTCAGCGATGATGTCACCCGCACATGTGCAATGGCTCAAAGATAGGACTTAGTCTCCAGCGCTTGCACATGTGCAGTAGCAAGAAATCCGGACATAGTCTCCAGAGCCACAGCAGCCGTAACAACGATTGTGTGCACTGTCATAAAGCGAGAGGAAAACAACTGTACCAACAAATGGCTGACTTGCCTACAAACAGACTTTCTACAGAACCACCTTTCAACTACGTGAGCCTAGACGTTTTCGGACCATGGATGGTGTCCACACGCAGAACTCGCAGCGGCCAAGCAAACAGTAAGCGGTGGGCTGTGTTATTCACCTGCATGAGTGTTCGAGCCGTTCACATTGAGGTGTTAGAGTCCATGGATACCTCCAGCCTAATCAACGCCTTGAGAAGGTTCCTTGCCATCAGAGGACCAGTGAAACAGCTGAGGTCTGACCGTGGAAGCAACTTCGTCGGTGCATGTAGAGAACTGAACATCGACACCAAACCTGTCCAAGATCAGCTGGCAGAGAAAGGTTGCACCTGGATCTTCAATCCCCCTCACAGTTCTCACATGGGAGGCTCCTGGGAGAGGATGATCGGGATTTCACGCAACATCTTGAACTCCATGCTAATGGACGTCAATTCTTCAAGACTCACACATGAGACTCTAGTCACTTTTTTAGCTGAAGTCTCAGCCATTATCAATTCAAGAGACCCCTTGTGGCGGTGACCATGGATCCAGAAACACCAACCATATTGACTCCTACTATTCTTATTACCCAAAAAACTGACAACGCGGTAATGCCCAGCAGAGAGTTCACCCACGCGAACACTTATCAAAAACACTGGAAACGTGTTCAATACTTAGCTGACTACTTCTGGAACCGATGGAGGAAGGAATACCTCACCATTCTTCAAGGAAGAAAGAAGTGGCGACATCCCAAGCCGAACCTCAAAGAAGGAGACCTAGTCCTCATGAAAGACCAGACCACAGAAAGGACTGACTGGCCTATGGGACTGATTACTAGGATACTGCCTAGTCAGGACGGCAATGTTCGGAAGGTGGAGCTAAAGGTCATCAGGAAAGGTGAGACGAAGACCTTTGCAAGGCCAATCCACGAACTTGTTCTGCTGTTGCCCATAGAGAGCGTCCCTACGGGATGAACGCTATCGGACCTGAACTTTGAGCCATCCTTCTTGTTTTGGACTCAATTGAGCTTGTTTTTGCATTTAACATGCCTTTCCTTTCAGGTTGTATTATGGACTCAATCGTGAAATCCCCAAAGTGAATTTCAGACGGGGAGTGTGCTGTTTCTATTTGTTTTAGTTAAAACTGTTATTTAATGTTTTTCATGCTTGTCTCTGCTGCCATCTACTGGTCAGACCTTTCGGCTCCTCTGTTTCTTTTGTCCAGCCCATGGGAGTGTCTGATGACCCTCTTGCATCACATCCTGGTATGTTCATTCCAAACCAGAGTTTGTGAGAACAACATCCCTTATTGGAGCTGCTAGAAGCAAAGTCTTCTGACCGTAGTAGCTTCAGAGACAAACATCACAGGAGAACCACAATGCCAAGTACTTGGACCGCTGTACTTCTGCATGTCCTTAACCTTTGGAGAAAATAAACCACCATTGTTTCATCTCAGCATGTGCATGTTTAACTTTGGAGCGCTCTGGTCCTGTCTGCCTCACCTATAGGAAAAACAAAGGTAAGATTCTCACAACATCTCACAACTACGCACCTTCAATCGCCTTTAAATGGGGACAGAACAGAAGGAGGATACAAACTGGAGCCAAACATTCAACCCTACATCTTCATCATACACTAAAGAACCTGGAGCCATCACCCAAAATGCAGACTGATTGTCCAGACAGGAGGAGCCCTGAGTCAGGTCCACCATGTTTACGTCTACTTGACAAGTGACCTGTTGAAGTCAATAGTCCGTACACAAATTGAAAGGGGAAGGGATTGTAACTGTGTGTCCCTCCCCCGCCTTTGCTCGTGGTTTTATAGTCTGTCTCTCCTTGACTGTATCTACTACAGGTGGGGGATTGTTTGTTCTTCTCAGCATGGGACTTCTCCAACCACAACTTGGTAAACAAGAAAGAGCCAGGAGTCTAAAGTCCATTCATGTATCAGTTGTCTAGGGGGAGGTGTGCCCACCTAAGGGGCTGATCCCAAGAGAGAAGAACAATGAGACCCATGTTAGGTCAGTTAGTTGGATCTTGGCTGGAGAAGAACTAGGATCTATAGCTGAGGCTGGATCCTAGAGCCTGTGTATGGACTGTCACAGACTGGAGATCAGTGGCCACGAGGGATTGTGTTTTATTGTTCACCCTATTGGACTCAAGGAACTCATATAAGGACCATTGCCATATTTTCCCTTGCATTGGAATACCGGGCGGTGCCCCTGGATCTTTTGTTTTGTTGTGGACTCCGTGCAGACTTTAAGGATTTATATTTGTTTGGTGCTTTACCTTTGTGGTTCCAATAAAGACCTTTGGATTGTTCCTTGGCCTGGCGTCCCTCACTGCTCTGTTGCATACCCCGTCACAGCCGTAACCTGCGGCCGTAACCTGCGGCCGTAACATGCGGCCGTAACATGCGGCCGTAACATGAGGCCGTAACATGCGGCCGTAACATGCGGCCGTAACATGCGGATGCAGCGCACTCATGACAGTGGGACAGTAAATCATATCCTTAGAGGTCTAATGTTCGCTTTGGTGATGGATTGAGTTAAATGTTAATACTTGTTTTCTAGTATGTTAGCAAGTCCTATCCCTGGTGGTCTAGTGGTTATTTTGGTGGTGGACTCGTTTTCTAGTAGGTTAGCAAGTCTTATCCCTGGTGGTCTAGTGGTTACTTTGGTGGTGGACTCATCTTCTAGTATGTTAGCAAGTCCTATCCCTGGTGGTCTAGTGGTTACTTTGGTGGTGGACTCGTTTTCTAGTAGGTTAGCAAGTCTTATCCCTGGTGGTCTAGTGGTTACTTTGGTGGTGGACTCGTCTTCTAGTAGGTTAGCAAGTCCTATCCCTGGTGGTCTAGTGGTTACTTTGGTGGTGGACTCGTCTTCTAGTAGGTTAGCAAGTCCTATCCCTGGTGGTCTAGTGGTTACTTTGGTGGTGGACTCGTCTTCTAGTTGGTTAGCAAGTCCTATCCCTGGTGGTCTAGTGGTTACTTTGGTGGTGGACTCGTCTTCTAGTTGGTTAGCAAGTCCTATCCCTGGTGGTCTAGTGGTTACTTTGGTGGTGGACTCGTTTTCTAGTAGGTTAGCAAGTCCTATCCCTGGTGGTCTAGTGGTTACTTTGGTGGTGGACTCGTCTTCTAGTTGGTTAGCAAGTCCTATCCCTGGTGGTCTAGTGGTTACTTTGGTGGTGGACTCATCTTCTAGTATGTTAGCAAGTCCTATCCCTGGTGGTCTAGTGGTTACTTTGGTGGTGGACTCGTTTTCTAGTAGGTTAGCAAGTCTTATCCCTGGTGGTCTAGTGGTTACTTTTGTGGTGGACTCGTCTTCTAGTAGGTTAGCAAGTCCTATCCCTGGTGGTCTAGTGGTTACTTTGGTGGTGGACTCGTCTTCTAGTAGGTTAGCAAGTCCTATCCCTGGTGGTCTAGTGGTTACTTTGGTGGTGGACTCGTCTTCTAGTTGGTTAGCAAGTCCTATCCCTGGTGGTCTAGTGGTTACTTTGGTGGTGGACTCGTTTTCTAGTAGGTTAGCAAGTCCTATCCCTGGTGGTCTAGTGGTTACTTTGGTGGTGGACTCGTCTTCTAGTAGGTTAGCAAGTCCTATCCCTGGTGGTCTAGTGGTTACTTTCTGTTGTGTTTCCAGTCTTTGGTCTGCTGCTAGTTACATTGAGTCTTTACAGGAATGTTTTAGGAAGACAAGTGAAAGTTGATGGCACCTGCTGTTGCTAGACATAGTTACATAGTTACATAGTTACTAAGGTTGAAAAAAGACCTAGGTCCATCTAGTTCAACCTTCCTCCACCAGTTCTACATTTAGTCACTAAGTCATTTATAACCAACAATGTTTTGTGTACTGAGGAAATCATCCAGCCCTTTTTTAAAAGCTGTTATAGTATCTGCCATTACTACCTCTTGTGGTAGTGTATTCCACAGTCTGACTGCTCTAACTGTAAAGAACCCTTTCCTATTTAGCTGCCGGAATCGCTTTTCTTCCCCCGCAGTGAGTGCCCCCTGGTCCTTAGTACTGTCTTTGGAAGCAATAAGTCATGTGCCAGTCCTTTATATTGACCACACATGTATTTATACATATAAATGAGATCTCCTCTGAGACGTCTTTTTTTCTAAGCTAAACATATCTAACTTTTTCAACCTGTCATCATACGGGCGGCCTCCATTACCCATCATACGGGAGGCCTCCATTACTCATCATACGGGCGGCCTCCATTACTCATCATACGGGCGGCCTCCATTACTCATCATACGGGCGGCCTCCATTCCTCATCATACGGGCGGCCTCCATTCCTCATCATACGGGAGGCCTCCATTCCTCATCATACTGGTGGCCTCCATTCCTCATCATATGGGAGGCCTCCATTACTCATCATACGGGCGGCCTCCATTCCTCATCATACGGGCGGCCTCCATTCCTCATCATATGGGAGGCCTTCCATTCCTTGTAATAGTCTAGTTGCCCGCCTTTGAACTGACTCTAACTTCTGAATGTCCTTTTTAAAATGTGGAGCCCAAAACTGGATCCCGTATTCCAGATGTGGCCTTACAAGTGATTTATAGAGGGGTAACAATACGTTGGGATCACGGAATCTAATCTCTCTTTTTATACACCCTAAAATCTTGTTTGCTTTAGCAGCTGCTGCTTGACATTGAGTGCTGCTGCTCAGCTTATTTGTAATGAGAATACCCAAGTCCTTCTCCTGTTCTGTAGTCCCGAGTTTACTTCCATTTAATGTATACGCAGCTATAGGATTACTCCGTCCTAGGTGCATTACTTTACATTTATCAACATTAAATCTCATTTGCCAAGTATCTGCCCATTCTGACATCTTATCCAGATCTTTTTGTAATATTGTACTATCCAGGTCAGTTTTTAATATCCTACATAGTTTGGTGTCATCAGCAAAGACTGACACTGTACTATCAATCCCATCCACAAGGTCATTAATAAAGAGATTAAAAAGAATCGGTCCAAGCACAGATCCCTGCGGCCCCCACTGCTCCCAGTACAGATCCCTGCGGTCCCCACTGCTCCCAGTACAGATCCCTGCGGTCCCCACTGCTCCCAGTACAGATCCCTGCGGTCCCCACTACTCCCAGTACAGATCCCTGCGGCCCCCACTGCTCCCAGTACAGATCCCTGCGGTCCTCACTGCTCCCAGTACAGATCCCTGCGGCCCCCACTGCTCCCAGTACAGATCCCTGCGGTCCCCACTGCTCCCAGTACAGATCCCTGCGGCCCCCACTGCTCCCAGTACAGATCCCTGCGGTCCCCACTGCTCCCAGTACAGATCCCTGCGGCCCCCACTGCTCCCAGTACAGATCCCTGCGGCCCCCACTGCTCCCAGTACAGATCCCTGCGGTCCCCACTGCTCCCAGTACAGATCCCTGCGGTCCTCACTGCTCCCAGTACAGATCCCTGCGGCCCCCACTGCTCCCAGTACAGATCCCTGCGGCCCCCACTGCTCCCAGTACAGATCCCTGCGGTCCCCACTGCTCCCAGTACAGATCCCTGCGGCCCCCACTGCTCCCAGTACAGATCCCCGCGGCCCCCACTGCTTACAGTACAGATCCCTGCGGCCCCCACTGCTCCCAGCACAGATCCCTGCAGCCCCCCACTGCTCCCAGTACAGATCCCTGCGGTCCCCACTGCTGACTATAGCCCATTTAGAGAATGTACCCTTTATGACTACTCTTTGTTTCCTATCTTTTAGCCAATTCCTTACCCAGTTGCATATAGTTTCCCCTAGTCCTTGCTTCTGGAGCTTTAGTATAAGGCTATTATGTGGTACAGGAGCAAATGCCTTTGCAAAGTCCAAATAAATCACATCAGCTGCATTACCAATATCCAGATCTGCACTTACCCCCTCATAGAACCCCAACAGGTTGGTTAGACACGACTTATCTTTCATGAATCCATGCTGTCTGTCAGTTATTATACTATTTTCTGCAATATATTTTTGCATGTCATCCCTTAAAATGCCCTCAAAAACTTTGCATACTACTGATGTCAGGCTTACTGGACGGTAGTTGCCTGGATCTACCCTCTTACCTTTCTTAAATATCGGTAGCACATCAGCAATCCTCCAATCCTGAGGCACCAACCCTGTTACAAGTGAGTCTAAAAAGATGAGATACAGCGGTCTGTCGATTACGGAGCTCAATTCCCTCAATATTCGTGGATGAATGCCATCTGGCCCTGGGGATTTGTCAATGTTTAATTTACTCAGACGTAGGCGTACTTCATCTTGTGTTAAATTAATTATATCGGGTGGTGAACTTTGATTTTTCACTTGTTGAATGATCCCTGGTACAGTCAGTTCCTTGGTGAATACAGATGAGAAATGCCTATTTAATATCTCAGTCTTTTGTTTGTCCTCTATAACTAACTTGTTATTATATTTTAAGGGGCCGATACTATCCTTTGTTTTCCTTTTGGCATTAATGTATTTATAAAAGATTTTGGGATTTATTTTAATGTCATTGGCGATTTTTGTTTCAGTAGCTAATTTTGCTTGTTTGATTTCTTTTTTACATTTCCTATTGATATCTTTATACTCCTGCAATGCTATTTCTGTATTCTCAGCCTTTAAGATTTTAAACGCCCTTTGTTTTTGTTTTATTATACTTTGTACAGTCTTATTTATCCATAGTGGTTTCTTTTTATTCCTGGACATTTTATTACCAGAGGGTATACGTTTTTTACAGGACTCTAGTAGTATATCCTTAAACTTGCCCCATTTATGTTCGGTATCCCCAGTTACCATGACTTTGTCCCAATCTACACATTTAAGCTCTTCCCTTAATTTGTTGAAATCAGCTTTCCTAAAATTCCAGGTTTTAGCATTTTCCCTTTGAAATGTTCTATTGAATATTACGTTGAAGCTTACCATATTATGATCGCTGGTGCCCAAGTGCTCCCGGACCTGTCAAGTGCTCCCGGACCTGTAGATCTGAAATTGTATCCGGTCTATTTGACAGGACCAGATCCGGCAGATTATCTCCCCTGGTCGGTTCATCTACCATCTGAGAGAGGAAATGGTCTTGAATGGTAGATAAGAACTTACAGCTTTTAGCAGAACCAGAAGATTCTATGTCCCACTGTATGTCTGGATAGTTGAAATCCCCCATAATAAGAACCCGATTATTATTATTAGCTGCCTTTTCAATTTGTTCCAGCATTTCACCCTCTATTTGTTCAGGTATGTTAGGAGGCTTATAGCAAACGCCAATTAGCATTTTTCCATTATTCCCCTCCCCATGTACATTTACCCATACTGACTCCACATTGTTGCTGTTCCCCTCAATGTCATCATACAACACAGGTTTTAGGTTAGATTTGATAAATATACACACCCCACCACCTTTTTTGTCTTTCCTGTCCTTCCTAAATGTACTATAACCCTGTACGTTTGTCACCCAGTCATGGCTTTCATCCAGCCAGGTTTCCGTAATGCCCACCACATCATAATCCATGGTTGACATAAGAGTCTCCAATTCATTCATTTTGTTTGTAGACTTCTTGCATTTGTCAGTAGACATTTAATCCTATTAACACCTTTATTACTCCTAGCCTCCCTACGTTCCTTGTATGTCCCATCCCCCCCTAATCCTTCATTGACCCCTACCGTCTCCCTGTCTCTATCTGCTCTATCTCTCCCCTTTTTTGCTCCACTACCCTCCCTCCCCCCAGATCCTAAAAGGACTACAGGACAACTGTAACAACTGTAGGACACCCTACATGTTGTAGTCTTGTCCAGCCAGGGTTCATCTGTGCCTTCTTTCCATGGTTATTTGGGGTGAAGCCCCCCATTATCGCCCCATACGTCCCCCATAGCACCGCCTGTGCTGATGTCAGAGCCGCGGTCACGTGACGTCTGTTCTTCTTCTCGTGTTTTGTGACCGCAGGAGGAAATTGCAGCATAATAAATGAGGTATAAACATAGTATCACATAAATGTGTATAAACATAGTGTATAAAGTATGGTATAAAGGTCCCACCCGCGGCCGCTCGCAGCCAGGGAGGCTCCACGACCAGGACAAAGCCTTCACTGACACCACCACTTATAATAATATTGTGTAGAGACGATAAATCTGAGCAGCGCCCTCTAATTACCGCAAATTACAGCCGTGAACCGCTCCATAAATATCGCTCTAGATACATCTGTGATAATAAAGGTGGAAGCGACGGCTATATATACGGGGACCTCCGCGCCTCCCTGACACATGAAGATGAAGGCTCTGCTGATCTGTCTGGTGGCCGCCGCCGTCTGCGTGGACTCGGGTAAGAGCTTTACATACAATGGTCATTGCCAGACATCTCCACACATGATCCCTGTGATTGTCACATCCGGAGCTGCAATCATAGTTCTGCTTCTTGCCACTTGTGCTCAGCCTGCAGTTTATTTGCATCTGGCTGTGAGGCCGGAGTCACATGTGCGAGTGCCTCGCGTGTAAGCGGCACGAGTCTCTCATTGAATCCCCCCCCCCGGCATGGCCGCACATTCTCCGGACAGGAGCGTCTCAGCTGCATAGAGATACATGCCGGAGAGTGTGCGGCCATGCCGGAGAGTGTGCGGCCGTGCCGGAGAGTGTGCGGCTCCTGCCGGGGAGTGTGCGGCTCCTGCCGGAGAGTGTGCGGCTCCTGCCGGAGAGTGTGCTGCCATGCCGGAGAGTGCGCGGCCCCTGCCGGAGAGTGCGCGGCCGTGCCGGAGAGTGGGCGGCCGTGCCAGAGAGAGCGCGGCCATGCCGGAGAGTGCGCGGCCATGCCGGAGAGTGCGCGGCCATGCCGGAGAGTGCGCGGCCATGCCGGAGAGTGCGCGGCCATGCCGGAGAGAGCGTGGCCATGCCGGAGAGTGCGCGGCCATGCCGGGGAGTGTGCGGCTCCTGCCGGAGAGTGTGCGGCTCCTGCCGGAGAGTGTGCGGCTCCTGCCGGGGAGTGTGCGGCTCCTGCCGGGGAGTGCGCGGCCATGCCGGAGAGTGCGCGGCCATGCCGGAGAGTGTGCGGCTCCTGTCGGAGAGTGTGCGGCCGTGCCGGGGAGTGTGCGGCCATGCCGGAGAGTGCGCGGCCATGCCGGAGAGTGCACGGCCATGCCGGAGAGTGTGCGGCTCCTGCCGGGGAGTGTGCGGCCATGCCGGGGAGTGTTCGGCCATGCCAGAGAGTGTGCGGCCATGCCGGAGAGTGTGCGGCTCCTGCCGGGGAATGTGCGGCCGTGCCGGGGAGTGTTCGGCCATGCCAGAGAGTGTGCGGCCGTGCCGGGGAATGTGCGGCCGTGCCGGGGAATGTGCGGCCGTGCCGGGGAGTGTGCGGCCGTGCTGGGGAGTGGGCGGCCGTGCCAGAGAGAGCGCGGCCATGCCGGAGAGTGCGCGGCCATGCCGGAGAGTGCGCGGCCATGCCGGAGAGTGCGCGGCCATGCCGGAGAGTGCGCGGCCATGCCGGAGAGAGCGTGGCCATGCCGGAGAGTGCGCGGCCATGCCGGGGAGTGTGCGGCTCCTGCCGGAGAGTGTGCGGCTCCTGCCGGAGAGTGTGCGGCTCCTGCCGGGGAGTGTGCGGCTCCTGCCGGGGAGTGTGCGGCTCCTGCCGGAGAGTGTGCGGCTCCTGCCGGAGAGTGTGCGGCTCCTGCCGGGGAGTGTGCGGCTCCTGCCGGGGAGTGCGCGGCCATGCCGGAGAGTGCGCGGCCATGCCGGAGAGTGTGCGGCTCCTGTCGGAGAGTGTGCGGCCGTGCCGGGGAGTGTGCGGCCATGCCGGAGAGTGCGCGGCCATGCCGGAGAGTGCACGGCCATGCCGGAGAGTGTGCGGCTCCTGCCGGGGAGTGTGCGGCCATGCCGGGGAGTGTTCGGCCATGCCAGAGAGTGTGCGGCCATGCCAGAGAGTGTGCGGCCATGCCGGAGAGTGTGCGGCTCCTGCCGGGGAATGTGCGGCCGTGCCGGGAAGTGTTCGGCCGTGCCAGAGAGTGTGCGGCCGTGCCGGGGAATGTGCGGCCGTGCCGGGGAATGTGCGGCCGTGCCGGGGAGTGTGCGGCCGTGCTGGGGAGTGTGCGGCCCCTGTCGGAGAGTGCACGGCTCCTGCCGGAGAGTGCGCGGCCGTGCCGGAGAGTGCGCGGCCGTGCCGGAGAGTGCGCGGCCGTGCCGGAGAGTGCGCGGCCGTGCCGGAGAGTGCGCGGCCGTGCCGGGGAGTGTGCGGCCTTGCCGGAGAGTGTGCAGGTCGTGCCGGAGAGTGTGCGGCCCCTGTCGGAGAGTGTGCGGCCCCTGTCGGAGAGTGTGCGGCCGTGCCGGAGAGTGTGCGGCCGTGCCGGAGAGTGTGCGGCCGTGCCGGAGAGTGTGCGGCCGTGCCGGAGAGTGTGCGGCCGTGCCGGAGAGTGCGCGGCCATGCCGGAGAGTGTGCGGCCATGCCGGGGAGTGTGCGGCCCCTGCCGGAGAGTGTGCGGCCGTGCCGGGGAGTGTGCGGCCATGCCGGGGAGTGTGCGGCCCCTGCCGGGGAGTGTGCGGCCCCTGCCGGAGAGTGCGCGGCCATGCCGGAGAGTGTGCGGCCATGCCGGGGAGTGTGCGGCCATGCCGGAGAGTGCGCGGCCATGCCGGAGAGTGCGCGGCCATGCCGGGGAGTGTGCGGCCCCTGCCGGAGAGTGTGCGGCCGTGCCGGGGAGTGTGCGGCCATGCCGGGTGATTCAATGACTCACAAGTGCGACTCCGGCCTAAATCACACCCTGCTCACCCAGTGGTCATACAGTGCAGTTAGGATGTGATTGGCGTATACAGTGCATATGTCTACACACCCCTGGTAAAATATCAGGTTTTTTCATTAGAAAATAATCTTACCAAGAAGAATGGTTTCAGACTTTCCACCCTTAATGACCCTGTATAAATCCATTCAGAAAAAACTGAAATCTTTTCAAATGGAAAAAGCAAAATAGTAAAATGTAGTTGCATAATTCTTCACACCCTTACACAATTACACTGCGGTCTCCTGTAAATTTCTGATTCATTCAGTAATTTTGGGCTGGAGTCTATCACACGGCAGATCTACAATTGGCAGGAGCATCTCCTGTGTACAGCGCCCTCTTCAGGTCACCACAGATTGCACTCGGGGCCAATCCAAAACTTTCACCTTCTGGTGAGGCGTTCTAGCACTTTCATCTTCTGGTGAGGCGTTCTAGCACTGTCATCTTCTGGTGAGGCGTTCTAGCACTGTCATCTTCTGGTGAGGCGTTCTAGCACTGTCCTCTTCTGGTGAGGCGTTCTTGCACTGTCATCTTCTGGTGAGGCGTTCTAGCACTGTCATCTTCTGGTGAGGTGTTCTAGCACAGTCATCTTCTGGTGAGGCGTTCTAGCACATTCATCTTCTGGTGAGGCGTTCTAGCACTTTTATCTTCTGGTGAGGCGTTCTAGCACTGTCATCTTCTGGTGAGGCGTTCTAGCACTGTCATCTTCTGGTGAGGCGTTCTAGCACTGTCATCTTCTGGTGAGGCGTTCTAGCACAGGTGTTCTAGCACTGTCATCTTCTGGTGAGGTGTTCTAGCACTGTCGTCTTCTGGTGAGGTGTTCTAGCACTGTCGTCTTCTGGTGAGGCGTTCTAGCACTGTCGTCTTCTGGTGAGGTGTTCTAGCACTGTCGTCTTCTGGTGAGGCGTTCTAGCACTGTCGTCTTCTGGTGAGGCGTTCTAGCACTGTCGTCTTCTGGTGAGGCGTTCTAGCACTGTCGTCTTCTGGTGAGGCGTTCTAGCACTGTCGTCTTCTGGTGAGGCGTTCTAGCACTGTCGTCTTCTGGTGAGGCGTTCTAGCACTGTCGTCTTCTGGTGAGGCGTTCTAGCACTGTCGTCTTCTGGTGAGGCGTTCTAGCACTGTCGTCTTCTGGTGAGGCGTTCTAGCACTGTCGTCTTCTGGTGAGGCGTTCTAGCACTGTCGTCTTCTGGTGAGGCGTTCTAGCACTGTCATCTTCTGGTGAGGCGCTCTAGCACTGTCATCTTCTGGTGAGGCGCTCTAGCACTGTCATCTTCTGGTGAGGCGTTCTAGCACTGTCATCTTCTGGTGAGGCGTTCTAGCACTGTCATCTTCTGGTGAGGCGTTCTAGCACTGTCATCTTCTGGTGAGGAGTTCTAGCACTGTCATCTTCTGGTGAGGCGTTCTAGCACTGTCATCTTCTGGTGAGGCGTTCTAGCACTGTCGTCTTCTGGTGAGGCGTTCTAGCACTGTCGTCTTCTGGTGAGGCGTTCTAGCACTGTCATCTTCTGGTGAGGCTTCTAGCACTTTCATCTTCTGGTGAGGCGTTCTAGCACTTTCATCTTCTGGTGAGGCGTTCTAGCACTGTCATCTTCTGGTGAGGCTTCTAGCACTGTCATCTTCTGGTGAGGCTTCTAGCACTTTCATCTTCTGGTGAGGCGTTCTAGCACTTTCATCTTCTGGTGAGGCGTTCTAGCACTGTCATCTTCTGGTGAGGCGTTCTAGCACTGTCATCTTCTGGTGAGGCTTTCTAGCACTGTCATCTTCTGGTGAGGCGTTCTAGCACTGTCATCTTCTGGTGAGGCGTTCTTGCACTGTCATCTTCTGGTGAGGGGTTCTAGCACTGTCATCTTCTGGTGAGGCGTTCTAGCACTGTCCTCTTCTGGTGAGGCGTTCTAGCACTGTCATCTTCTGGTGAGGCGTTCTTGCACTGTCATCTTCTGGTGAGGCGCTCTAGCACTGTCATCTTCTGGTGAGGCGCTCTAGCACTGTCCTCTTCTGGTGAGGCGTTCTAGCACTGTCATCTTCTGGTGAGGCGTTCTAGCACTGTCATCTTCTGGTGAGGCGCTCTAGTACTGTCATCTTCTGGTGAGGCGCTCTAGCACTGTCCTCTTCTGGTGAGGCGTTCTTGCACTGTCATCTTCATTTGTTGATTTGGGGTCACTTAGGATAGTAGTGCTGGAAGGTGAAATTCCTCTTCATCTTCAGCTTTTTTTCTAAGGCCTGAAGCTTTCATTTAAAAAGTGATTGATAGTTGAAATGTTTCCTAAGTTTCTCTAGCTTAACTAAAGCCCCAGTTCAAGCTGCCAAAAACCTGTCCAAAAGCACAATTCTGCTCCCACCATGCCTCACTATGGGGATGATGTGCATTGATGGTTTTCCACAGTTTGCCCCTTGGTCTCATCAGACATAACATGTTTTGTTTTTATAAAGACTAGATTTAGGTTTCAGTAATACATGTCCGGGCTTGGATGCTTGTCTTTGTAAGAGAAGGTTTCCATCTTGCCCCTGACCCCACAAGCCGGACATATGAGTAACACAGGAGATTGTAGTCACACGCATGACACCACCAGGACCTGCCAGAAATTGCTGCAGCTCCTTTACTGTTGCTGTTGGCCTCTTTTGAGCCTCCTGGACCAGTCTTCTTGTCTTTTCATACATTTTTCAGGGTTGTCAGGTCTCGGTAATGTCAGGGCTTCTTGATGACGTCTTTTCACTGTCCCTGGTAGATCTAATGTCTGGGAAATGTTGTGTCTTCCCCCGTCTGATCACTTTCCACTATGAGATCCTTTGCTGTGTTGTCAGCTGTTTACAGTTCAGGACAATCCTAGAGCAGCGACCGTTCATGTGAGGTCAATCAGAAGCGCTGTAAATAATGGCGGCTGAGCACTGACTAGTATGTAACATAAGGGTAAGGCTCTGTGCCCACGGGACTACGTACCTGCGGATATATCGCAGGATTCCCGCAGCAGCTCCCCGGAATCCACAGCTGCGGGATTCCAGCGAAATATCTGCGGAAAACCTGCGGACATTCATGCAACTTCCCTGCAGAAGTCCCGGACGCTATCTCCATAGTAGAGGGGCGGGAATTCCGCAGGAATAATTGACATGCAGTCACGTGCGGCTGCGGGACACCCGCCGCATATTCCACAGCCGCACATACCGCAGCATGGACACAGCCGCACATTCCGCAGCATGGACACAGCCGCACATACCGCAGCATGGATGCAGCCGCACATACCGCAGCATATTCCACAGCCACACATACCGCAGCGTGGACACAGCCGCACATACCGCAGCATATTCCACAGCCACACATACCGCAGCATGGACACAGCCGCACATACCGCAGCATATTCCACAGCCGCACATACTGCAGCATAGACACAGCCGCACATACCGCAGCGAGGACACAGCCGCACATACCGCAGCATATTCCACAGCCGCACATACCGCAGCATGGACTCAGCCGCACATACCGCAGCATGGACTCAGCCGCACATACCGCAGCGAGGACACAGCCGCACATACCGCAGCATGGACACAGCCGCACATACCGCAGCATATTCCACAGCCGCAGATACCGCAGCATATTCCACAGCCGCACATACCGCAGCATGGACACAGCCGCACATACCGCAGCATAGACACAGCCGCACATACCGCAGCATATTCCACAGCCGCACATACCGCAGCATAGACACAGCCGCACATACCGCAGCATGGACACAGCCGCACATACCGCAGCGTGGACACAGCCGCACATACCGCAGCATATTCCATGGCCGCACATACCGCAGCATGGACACAGCTGCACATACCGCAGCATATTCCACAGCCGCAGATACCGCAGCATATTCCACAGCCGCACATACCGCAGCATGGACACAGCCGCACATACCGCAGCATATTCCATGGCCGCACATTCCACAGCATATTCCACAGAGGCACATACCGCAGCGTGGACACAGCCGCACATTCCACAGCATATTCCACAGCCGCACATACCGCAGCGTGGACACAGCCGCACATACCTCAGCATGGACACAGCCGCAAATACCGCAGCATGGACACAGCCGCACATACCGCAGCATGGACACAGCCGCATATACCGCAGCATGGGCACAGCCGCACATACCGCAGCATATTCCACAGCCGCACATACCACAGCATATTCCACAGCCGCACATACCGCAGCATGGACACAGCCGCACATACTACAGCATATTCCACAGCCGCACATACCGCAGCGTGAACACAGCCGCACATACCGCAGCGTGGACACAACCGCACATTCCACAGCATATTCCACAGCCGCACATACCGCAGCATGGACACAGCCGCACATACCGCAGCATGGACACAGCCGCACATAGTGCAGCATGGACACAGCCGCACATACCGCAGCATATTCCACAGCCGCACATACCGCAGCATGGACACAGCCGCACATAACGCAGCATATTACATGGCCGCACATTCCACAACATATTCCACAGCCGCACATACCGCAGCGTGGACACAGCCGCACATACCGCAGCATGGACACAGCCGCACATACCGCAGCATGGACTCAGCCGCACATACCGCAGCGTGGACACAGCCGCACATACCGCAGCATGGACACAGCCGCATATACCGCAGCATATTCCACAGCCGCAGATACCGCAGCATGGACACAGCCGCACATACCGCAGCATGGACACAGCCGCACATTCCACAGCATATTCTACAGCCGCACATACCGCAGCATATTCCACAGCCGCACATACCGCAGCATGGACACAGCCGCACATACCGCAGCATATTCCACAGCCGCACATACCGCAGCATATTCCACAGCCGCACATACCGCAGCATGGACACAGCCGCACATACCGCAGCATATTCCACAGCCGCACATACTGCAGCATATTCCACAGCCGCACATACCGCAGCATATTCCACAGCCGCACATACCGCAGCATATTCCACAGCCGCACATACCGCAGCATGGACACAGCCGCACATACCGCAGCATATTCCATGGCCGCACATTCCACAGCATATTCCACAGCCGCACATACCGCAGCGTGGACGCAGCCGCACATACCACAGCATGGACACAACCGCACATTACACAGCATATTCCACAGCGGCACATACCGCAGCATGGACACAGCGGCACATACCGCAGCATGGACAGAGCCGCACATACCGCAGCATGGACACAGCCGCACATACCGCAGCATGGACACAGCCGCACATACTGCAGCATGGACACAGCCGCACATACTGCAGCATATTCCACAGCCGCACATACCGCAGCATATTCCACAGCCGCACATACCGCAGCATATTCCACAGCCGCACATACCGCAGCATGGACACAGCTGTACATACCGCAGCATATTCCACAGCCGCACATACCGCAGCATGGACACAGCCGCACATACCGCAGCATGTTCCACAGCCGCACATACCGCAGCATGTTCCACAGCCGCATATACCGCAGCATGGACACAACCGTATATACCGCAGCATGGACACAGCCGCACATACCGCAGCATGGACACAGCCGCACATACCGCAGAGTGGACTCAGCCGCACATACCGCAGCGTGGACACAGCCGCACATACCGCAGCATGGACACAGCCGCACATACCGCAGCATATTCCATAGCCGCACATACCGCAGCATGGACACAGCCGCACATACCGCAGCATGGACACAGCCACACATACCGCAGCATGGACACAGCTGCACATACCGCAGCATATTCCACAGCCGCACATACCGCAGCATATTCCACAGCCGCACATACCGCAGCATGGACACAGCCGCACATACCGCAGCATATTCCACAGCCGCACATACCGCAGCATGGACACAGCCGCACATACCGCAGCATATTCCACAGCCGCACATACCGCAGCATGGACACAGCCGCACATACCGCAGCATGGACACAGCCGCACATACCGCAGCATGGACACAGCCGCATATACCGCAGCATAGGCACAGCCGCACATACCGCAGCATATTCCACAGCCGCACATACCGCAGCGTGGACACAGCCGCACATACCGCAGCGTGGACACAACCGCACATTCCACAGCATATTCCACAGCCGCACATACCGCAGCATGGACACAGCCGCACATACCGCAGCATGGACACAGCCGCACATAGTGCAGCATGGACACAGCCGCACATACCGCAGCATATTCCACAGCCGCACATACCGCAGCGTGGACACAGCCGCACATACCGCAGCGTGGACACAGCCGCACATACCGCAGCATGGACACAGCCGCACATACCGCAGCATGGACTCAGCCGCACATACCGCAGCGTGGACACAGCCGCACATACCGCAGCATGGACACAGCCGCATATACCGCAGCATATTCCACAGCCGCAGATACCGCAGCATGGACACAGCCGCACATACCGCAGCATGGACACAGCCGCACATTCCACAGCCGCACATACCGCAGCATATTCCACAGCCGCACATACCGCAGCATGGACACAGCCGCACATACCGCAGCATATTCCACAGCCGCACATACCGCAGCATATTCCACAGCCGCACATACCGCAGCATGGACACAGCCGCACATACCGCAGCATATTCCACAGCCGCACATACTGCAGCATATTCCACAGCCGCACATACCGCAGCATATTCCACAGCCGCACATACCGCAGCATATTCCACAGCCGCACATACCGCAGCATGGACACAGCCGCACATACCGCAGCATATTCCATGGCCGCACATTCCACAGCATATTCCACAGCCGCACATACCGCAGCGTGGACGCAGCCGCACATACCACAGCATGGACACAACCGCACATTACACAGCATATTCCACAGCGGCACATACCGCAGCATGGACACAGCGGCACATACCGCAGCATGGACACAGCCGCACATACCGCAGCATGGACACAGCCGCACATACCGCAGCATGGACACAGCCGCACATACCGTAGCATGGACACAGCCACACATACTGCAGCATATTCCACAGCCGCACATACCGCAGCATATTCCACAGCCGCACATACCGCAGCATGGACACAGCTGTACATACCGCAGCATGGACACAGCCGCACATACCGCAGCATATTCCACAGCCGCACATACCGCAGCATGGACACAGCCGCACATACCGCAGCATGTTCCACAGCCGCACATACCGCAGCATGTTCCACAGCCGCATATACCGCAGCATGGACACAGCCGCACATACCGCAGCATGGACACAGCCGCACATACCGCAGCATGGACACAGCCGCACATACCGCAGAATGGACTCAGCTGCACATACCGCAGCGTGGACACAGCCGCACATACCGCAGCATGGACACAGCCGCACATACCGCAGCATATTCCATAGCCGCACTTACCGCAGCATGGATGTGACGGGGGTGTACAACAGAGCAAAGGATGGACGAGGCCGAGGGACGATCCAACAGGTTTATTAACAGGAATGCAAGAACAGCACACGATAAGTCCACGTAAAACAGATTCGGGGGCCCTTCCCGACAATCCTCGGACCGGATTACAAAGCAATCGTCCTTACAGTAGTCCAAAGAGTTCCACACAATCCCACGGGCCGCCACACAGGCCTAGCTCCGTCCGTGTCCACAGCCACACAGGCTGGAGCTCCTGCTCCCTTCAAGTTTCAGCTCACTCTGCCTGAATCTCCCAGGTAAGCAGAGTTTACACTAGTTGGACTCTAGGCCCACCTCCCCCTACTCCCAGGGATGGAAGTGCCTCAAGAGGATATAACCTTGCATTTTAGGGGGGTGATTACCTACAACAATAGAAATGTACACAGAAGTAGTTCAAATAAGACAATGAACCCAGCTTGAAATAGGAATCTGTACAGCATATACAGTGAGAGGGTAAATTACATCTTCACAATCCCTCCCCCTCCCAACTTGTGTACGTACTAGGGACCTCTACAGGTCACTGGTTAAGTACACACAGGCAGAGCGTTACTTACATGTGGCTTCATGCAGCCACGAATTGGCATCGTAGCTCTTCCACATCATTGCCCAGGAGAACAGCTGCAGGCAGACCACCCATCACCCCAACCACATATCGCCTGACCCCAAAACCAAAGCTCAGATCCACAGTGGCTGTGGGAATAGTCCTCCATTGTCCACCAGCCAGTTCAATGACAATCCCAGGTCCTCTATGGATTGCCTCAGGCCGAACCACTCGGGGATCAGCCAGTGTGAGGAAAGCACCCGAGTCACAAAATCCAACAAGTCTCTGTCCATCCAGCACAACCTCCTGCAAGTGCTTACCTCGATGAGCAGAAGTCGTCATAACTGCAGGTCGCACCCCGTAAACTCCTGGTGGTGCAACATGGGCTGAGTCACTAGGCCAGTCCTCACATAGCGGTGCCACATCTTCCTCCATGGCGCTGGGCTGTAAATAATTAACAATCCGATTGGGCGCAGGATCAGTCCTCATTTGAACAGCTGGGCAGGAGACTTGCCGATGCCCTGGCTGTCCACATTGATAGCATCTGAGCTGGGTCTCCCTCCATCCAAGGCGTCCTCTTGGGTAAGGGGTAGGGGAACTTGGAGGCCGGCTCCCACCTGAAGGTGCTGTAGGGGTTTGAGGATGATTCCTCCATGGCCTGGCTGGGCATGAGGCCTGCAAATGCCCGGGATGCCTACAAACATAACACCTGCGCTCTGTTACTTCCTCTCCCCGGCGTATTCCAGAAAGTGCAGTAGAAGCAACTGGAGGCACATTAACACGGGTATCAACATGTGGTGGCTTAGAGGAACGGGGAACAATGGGGACAGAATAACTGGGGGCATCCGGTGTTGTGGAGCTGTTAGGCGTCTCTCCATCCTCCAACAGAACCCTCCACTGAGGCTTGATGGTGAGCACCTCATCAGCTAGAGCAGCAGCTTCCTCCACTGTCGCTGGTTTTCTCTCACGCACCCATTCCCGGATCTCAGCGGGGCACTTGAAGTAAAACTGCTCTTTTAGGAGGACCTGGAGGACGGTCTCCAAGGTTAAGGCCTCCTCTGCCTCCAACCAACGATGCCACAGATGTTTGAGTTTGTGGGCATACATCTTGAAGGACACTTCCTCATCACATGCTAGAGTACGGAACTGAGTCCTGTAAGTGTCTGGCGTTACAGCATAATGTTCTAGAATAGTCTGTTTAATATCCGCATACTCACAGTTCCACCGATGGTCCATAGCTCTATAGGCTGCAGCAGCTCCACCCTCTAGAGCCCAACCAGATGCCGGACGCGCTCCCTTTCTGGGACTTCCATTAATGGACACTGATGCTCAAAGTCCTGGAAGAAGCCCTCAATGTCACCAGCAGCCTCATTAAACTGCTTGAAGTCTTTGCGGGACACTCTGGGAAGTTCCCTCATGATGGGTGCTGGGGTTACAGTCTGTCTGGAACCTCTCGCGGCTTCCACAGCGAGCTGCTTATCCAGCAATGCCATCTCCTCCATCCTGCGCTCCTTCTCTTCAGCTCCACGCATGGCCTCCCTCTTATCTTCTATGGTGGCCTCATCTCCAAGCAGTGCCATCTTTTCCTTGTACCACACAACCCATTGACTTTTTTGGGTATTCACCTCCGGCTCCCGTCTTTGCTCCCCTTGCTGTGGAAATTGTTCCTCGGTGCCATCTTGCAGGCAAGCGTGTTCCAATGCCTCAATTAGTTGCTCCTTAGAGAGTCCTTTGTAGCCGACACCTAATTCACGGGCCTTTGTTTGTAGACTCGCCACAGTCCAGTTCCTGTATCCTGAGGTTCTGGTTTCAGACGTCGATTGGCTGTTGTCCTCCATTTCTTCTGCTCTGATCCCGCCGCTGCCAACCAGTTTGTGACGGGGGTGTACAACAGAGCAAAGGATGGACGAGGCCGAGGGACGATCCAACAGGTTTATTAACAGGAATGCAAGAACAGCACACGATAAGTCCACGTAAAACAGATTCGGGGGCCCTTCCCGACAATCCTCGGACCGGATTACAAAGCAATCGTCCTTACAGTAGTCCAAAGAGTTCCACACAATCCCACGGGCCGCCACACAGGCCTAGCTCCGTCCGTGTCCACAGCCACACAGGCTGGAGCTCCTGCTCCCTTCAAGTTTCAGCTCACTCTGCCTGAATCTCCGAGGTAAGCAGAGTTTACACTAGTTGGACTCTAGGCCCACCTCCCCCTACTCCCAGGGATGGAAGTGCCTCAAGAGGATATAACCTTGCATTTTAGGGGGGTGATTACCTACAACAATAGAAATGTACACAGAAGTAGTTCAAATAAGACAATGAACCCAGCTTGAAATAGGAATCTGTACAGCATATACAGTGAGAGGGTAAATTACATCTTCACAATGGACACAGCCGCACATACCGCAGCATGGACACAGCCACACATACCGCAGCATGGACACAGCTGCACATACCGCAGCATATTCCACAGCCGCACATACCGCAGCATATTCCACAGCCGCACATACCGCAGCATGGACACAGCCGCACATACCGCAGCATATTCCACAGCCGCACATACCGCAGTATGGACACAGCCGCACATACCGCAGGATATTCCACAGCCGCACATACCGCAGCATGGACACAGCCGCACATACCGCAGCATGGACACAGCCGCACATACCGCAGCATGGACACAGCCGCATATACCGCAGCATGGGCACAGCCGCACATACCGCAGCATATTCCACAACCGCACATGCCACAGCATATTCCACAGCCGCACATACCGCAGCATGGACACAGCCGCACATACTGCAGCATATTCCACAGCCGCACATACCGCAGCGTGGACACAGCCGCACATACCGCAGCGTGGACACAACCGCACATTCCACAGCATATTCCACAGCCGCACATACCGCAGCATGGACACAGCCGCACATACCGCAGCATGGACACAGCCGCACATACCGCAGCATGGACACAGCCGCACATACCGCAGCATGGACACAGCCGCACATACCGCAGCATATTCCACAGCCGCACATACCGCAGCATGGACACAGCCGCACATACCGCAGCGTGGATACAGCCGCACATACCGCAGCATGGACACAGCCGCACATACCGCAGCATGGACTCAGCCGCACATACCGCAGCGTGGACACAGCCGCACATACCGCAGCATGGACACAGCCGCACATACCGCAGCATGGACACAGCCGCACATAGTGCAGCATGGACACAGCCGCACATACCGCAGCATATTCCACAGCCGCACATACCGCAGCATGGACACAGCCGCACATAACGCAGCATATTACATGGCCGCACATTCCACAACATATTCCACAGCCGCACATACCGCAGCATGGACACAGCCGCACATACCGCAGCGTGGACACAGCCGCACATACCGCAGCATGGACACAGCCGCACATACCGCAGCATGGACTCAGCCGCACATACCGCAGCGTGGACACAGCCGCACATACCGCAGCATGGACACAGCCGCATATACCGCAGCATATTCCACAGCCGCAGATACCGCAGCATGGACACAGCCGCACATACCGCAGCATGGACACAGCCGCACATTCCACAGCATATTCCACAGCCGCACATACCGCAGCATATTGCACAGCCGCACATACCGCAGCATGGACACAGCCGCACATACCGCAACATATTCCACAGCCGCACATACCGCAGCATATTCCACAGCCGCACATACCGCAGCATGGACACAGCCGCACATACCGCAGCATATTCCATGGCCGCACATTCCACAGCATATTCCACAGCCGCACATACCGCAGCGTGGACACAGCCGCACATACCACAGCATGGAAACAACCGCACATTACACAGCATATTCCACAGCGGCACATACCGCAGCATGGACACAGCGGCACATACCGCAGCATGGACACAGCCGCACATACCGCAGCATGGACACAGCCGCACATACCGCAGCATGGACACAGCCGCACATACCGTAGCATGGACACAGCCGCACATACTGCAGCATATTCCACAGCCGCACATACCGCAGCATATTCCACAGCCGCACATACCGCAGCATGGACACAGCTGTACATACCGCAGCATGGACACAGCCGCACATACCGCAGCATATTCCACAGCCGCACATACCGCAGCATGGACACAGCCGCACATACCGCAGCATGTTCCACAGCCGCACATACCGCAGCATGTTCCACAGCCGCATATACCGCAGCATGGACACAGCCGTATATACCGCAGCATGGACACAGCCGCACATACCGCAGCATGGACACAGCCGCACATACCGCAGAATGGACTCAGCCGCACATACCGCAGCGTGGACACAGCCGCACATACCGCAGCATGGACACAGCCGCACATACCGCAGCATATTCCATAGCCGCACATACCGCAGCATGGACACAGCCGCACATATCGCAGCATGGACACAGCCACACATACCGCAGCATGGACACAGCTGCACATACCGCAGCATATTCCACAGCCGCACATACCGCAGCATATTCCACAGCCGCACATACCGCAGCATGGACACAGCCGCACATACCGCAGCATATTCCACAGCCGCACATACCGCAGCATGGACACAGCCGCACATACCGCAGCATATTCCACAGCCGCACATACCGCAGCGTGGACGCAGCCGCACATACCACAGCATGGACACAACCGCACATTACACAGCATATTCCACAGCGGCACATACCGCAGCATGGACACAGAGGCACATACCGCAGCATGGACACAGCCGCACATACCGCAGCATGGACACAGCCGCACATACCGCAGCATGGACACAGCCGCACATACCGTAGCATGGACACAGCCACACATACTGCAGCATATTCCACAGCCGCACATACCGCAGCATATTCCACAGCCGCACATACCGCAGCATGGACACAGCTGTACATACCGCAGCATGGACACAGCCGCACATACCGTAGCATATTCCACAGCCGCACATACCGCAGCATGGACACAGCCGCACATACCGCAGCATGTTCCACAGCCGCACATACCGCAGCATGTTCCACAGCCGCATATACCGCAGCATGGACACAGCCGCACATACCGCAGCATGGACACAGCCGCACATACCGCAGCATGGACTCAGCCGCACATACCGCAGAATGGACTCAGCCGCACATACCGCAGCGTGGACACAGCCGCACATACCGCAGCATGGACACAGCCGCACATACCGCAGCATATTCCATAGCCGCACATACCGCAGCATGGATGTGACGGGGGTGTACAACAGAGCAAAGGATGGACGAGGCCGAGGGACGATCCAACAGGTTTATTAACAGGAATGCAAGAACAGCACACGATAAGTCCACGTAAAACAGATTCGGGGGCCCTTCCCGACAATCCTCGGACCGGATTACAAAGCAATCGTCCTTACAGTAGTCCAAAGAGTTCCACACAATCCCACGGGCCGCCACACAGGCCTAGCTCCGTCCGTGTCCACAGCCACACAGGCTGGAGCTCCTGCTCCCTTCAAGTTTCAGCTCACTCTGCCTGAATCTCCCAGGTAAGCAGAGTTTACACTAGTTGGACTCTAGGCCCACCTCCCCCTACTCCCAGGGATGGAAGTGCCTCAAGAGGATATAACCTTGCATTTTAGGGGGGTGATTACCTACAACAATAGAAATGTACACAGAAGTAGTTCAAATAAGACAATGAACCCAGCTTGAAATAGGAATCTGTACAGCATATACAGTGAGAGGGTAAATTACATCTTCACAATCCCTCCCCCTCCCAACTTGTGTACGTACTAGGGACCTCTACAGGTCACTGGTTAAGTACACACAGGCAGAGCGTTACTTACATGTGGCTTCATGCAGCCACGAATTGGCATCGTAGCTCTTCCACATCATTGCCCAGGAGAACAGCTGCAGGCAGACCACCCATCACCCCAACCACACATCGCCTGACCCCAAAACCAAAGCTCAGATCCACAGTGGCTGTGGGAATAGTCCTCCATTGTCCACCAGCCAGTTCAATGACAATCCCAGGTCCTCTATGGATTGCCTCAGGCCGAACCACTCGGGGATCAGCCAGTGTGAGGAAAGCACCCGAGTCACAAAATCCAACAAGTCTCTGTCCATCCAGCACAACCTCCTGCAAGTGCTTACCTCGATGAGCAGAAGTCGTCATAACTGCAGGTCGCACCCCGTAAACTCCTGGTGGTGCAACATGGGCTGAGTCACTAGGCCAGTCCTCACATAGCGGTGCCACATCTTCCTCCATGGCGCTGGGCTGTAAATAATTAACAATCCGATTGGGCGCAGGATCAGTCCTCATTTGAACAGCTGGGCAGGAGACTTGCCGATGCCCTGGCTGTCCACATTGATAGCATCTGAGCAGGGTCTCCCTCCATCCAAGGCGTCCTCTTGGGTAAGGGGTAGGGGAACTTGGAGGCCGGCTCCCACCTGAAGGTGCTGTAGGGGTTTGAGGATGATTCCTCCATGGCCTGGCTGGGCATGAGGCCTGCAAATGCCCGGGATGCCTACAAACATAACACCTGCGCTCTGTTACTTCCTCTCCCCGGCGTATTCCAGAAAGTGCAGTAGAAGCAACTGGAGGCACATTAACACGGGTATCAACATGTGGTGGCTTAGAGGAACGGGGAACAATGGGGACAGAATAACTGGGGGCATCCGGTGTTGTGGAGCTGTTAGGCGTCTCTCCATCCTCCAACAGAACCCTCCACTGAGGCTTGATGGTGAGCACCTCATCAGCTAGAGCAGCAGCTTCCTCCACTGTCGCTGGTTTTCTCTCACGCACCCATTCCCGGATCTCAGCGGGGCACTTGAAGTAAAACTGCTCTTTTAGGAGGACCTGGAGGACGGTCTCCAAGGTTAAGGCCTCCTCTGCCTCCAACCAACGATGCCACAGATGTTTGAGTTTGTGGGCATACATCTTGAAGGACACTTCCTCATCACATGCTAGAGTACGGAACTGAGTCCTGTAAGTGTCTGGCGTTACAGCATAATGTTCTAGAATAGTCTGTTTAATATCCGCATACTCACAGTTCCACCGATGGTCCATAGCTCTATAGGCTGCAGCAGCTCCACCCTCTAGAGCCCAACCAGATGCCGGACGCGCTCCCTTTCTGGGACTTCCATTAATGGACACTGATGCTCAAAGTCCTGGAAGAAGCCCTCAATGTCACCAGCAGCCTCATTAAACTGCTTGAAGTCTTTGCGGGACACTCTGGGAAGTTCCCTCATGATGGGTGCTGGGGTTACAGTCTGTCTGGAACCTCTCGCGGCTTCCACAGCGAGCTGCTTATCCAGCAATGCCATCTCCTCCATCCTGCGCTCCTTCTCTTCAGCTCCACGCATGGCCTCCCTCTTATCTTCTATGGTGGCCTCATCTCCAAGCAGTGCCATCTTTTCCTTGTACCACACAACCCATTGACTTTTTTGGGTATTCACCTCCGGCTCCCGTCTTTGCTCCCCTTGCTGTGGAAATTGTTCCTCGGTGCCAACTTGCAGGCAAGCGTGTTCCAATGCCTCAATTAGTTGCTCCTTAGAGAGTCCTTTGTAGCCGACACCTAATTCACGGGCCTTTGTTTGTAGACTCGCCACAGTCCAGTTCCTGTATCCTGAGGTTCTGGTTTCAGACGTCGATTGGCTGTTGTCCTCCATTTCTTGTGCTCTGATCCCGCCGCTGCCAACCAGTTTGTGACGGGGGTGTACAACAGAGCAAAGGATGGACGAGGCCGAGGGACGATCCAACAGGTTTATTAACAGGAATGCAAGAACAGCACACGATAAGTCCACGTAAAACAGATTCGGGGGCCCTTCCCGACAATCCTCGGACCGGATTACAAAGCAATCGTCCTTACAGTAGTCCAAAGAGTTCCACACAATCCCACGGGCCGCCACACAGGCCTAGCTCCGTCCGTGTCCACAGCCACACAGGCTGGAGCTCCTGCTCCCTTCAAGTTTCAGCTCACTCTGCCTGAATCTCCCAGGTAAGCAGAGTTTACACTAGTTGGACTCTAGGCCCACCTCCCCCTACTCCCAGGGATGGAAGTGCCTCAAGAGGATATAACCTTGCATTTTAGGGGGGTGATTACCTACAACAATAGAAATGTACACAGAAGTAGTTCAAATAAGACAATGAACCCAGCTTGAAATAGGAATCTGTACAGCATATACAGTGAGAGGGTAAATTACATCTTCACAATGGACACAGCCGCACATACCGCAGCATGGACACAGCCACACATACCGCAGCATGGACACAGCTGCACATACCGCAGCATATTCCACAGCCGCACATACCGCAGCATATTCCACAGCCGCACATACCGCAGCATGGACACAGCCGCACATACCGCAGCATATTCCACAGCCGCACATACCGCAGTATGGACACAGCCGCACATACCGCAGGATATTCCACAGCCGCACATACCGCAGCATGGACACAGCCGCACATACCGCAGCATGGACACAGCCGCACATACCGCAGCATGGACACAGCCGCATATACCGCAGCATGGGCACAGCCGCACATACCGCAGCATATTCCACAGCCGCACATGCCACAGCATATTCCACAGCCGCACATACCGCAGCGTGGACACAGCCGCACATACCGCAGCGTGGACACAACCACACATTCCACAGCATATTCCACAGCCGCACATACCGCAGCATGGACACAGCCGCACATACCGCAGCATGGACACAGCCGCACATACCGCAGCATGGACACAGCCGCACATACCGCAGCATGGACACAGCCGCACATACCGCAGCATATTCCACAGCCGCACATACCGCAGCATGGACACAGCCGCACATACCGCAGCGTGGACACAGCCGCACATACCGCAGCATGGACACAACCGCACATACCGCAGCATGGACTCAGCCGCACATACCGCAGCGTGGACACAGCCGCACATACCGCAGCATGGACACAGCCGCACATACCGCAGCATGGACACAGCCGCACATACCGCAGCATGGACACAGCCGCACATACCGCAGCATATTCCACAGCCGCACATACCGCAGCATGGACACAGCCGCACATACCGCAGCGTGGACACAGCCGCACATACCGCAGCATGGACACAGCCGCACATACCGCAGCATGGACTCAGCCGCACATACCGCAGCGTGGACACAGCCGCACATACCGCAGCATGGACACAGCCGCACATACCGCAGCATGGACACAGCCGCACATAGTGCAGCATGGACACAGCCGCACATACCGCAGCATATTCCACAGCCGCACATACCGCAGCATGGACACAGCCGCACATAACGCAGCATATTACATGGCCGCACATTCCACAACATATTCCACAGCCGCACATACCGCAGCATGGACACAGCCGCACATACCGCAGCGTGGACACAGCCGCACATACCGCAGCATGGACACAGCCGCACATACCGCAGCATGGACTCAGCCGCACATACCGCAGCGTGGACACAGCCGCACATACCGCAGCATGGACACAGCCGCATATACCGCAGCATATTCCACAGCCGCAGATACCGCAGCATGGACACAGCCGCACATACCGCAGCATGGACACAGCCGCACATTCCACAGCATATTCCACAGCCGCACATACCGCAGCATATTCCACAGCCGCACATACCGCAGCATGGACACAGCCGCACATACCGCAGCATATTCCACAGCCGCACATACCGCAGCATATTCCACAGCCGCACATACCACAGCATGGACACAGCCGCACATACCGCAGCATATTCCATGGCCGCACATTCCACAGCATATTCCACAGCCGCACATACCGCAGCGTGGACGCAGCCGCACATACCACAGCATGGAAACAACCGCACATTACACAGCATATTCCACAGCGGCACATACCGCAGCATGGACACAGCGGCACATACCGCAGCATGGACACAGCCGCACATACCGCAGCATGGACACAGCCGCACATACCGCAGCATGGACACAGCCGCACATACCGTAGCATGGACACAGCCGCACATACTGCAGCATATTCCACAGCCGCACATACCGCAGCATATTCCACAGCCGCACATACCGCAGCATGGACACAGCTGTACATACCGCAGCATGGACACAGCCGCACATACCGCAGCATATTCCACAGCCGCACATACCGCAGCATGGACACAGCCGCACATACCGCAGCATGTTCCACAGCCGCACATACCGCAGCATGTTCCACAGCCGCATATACCGCAGCATGGACACAGCCGTATATACCGCAGCATGGACACAGCCGCACATACCGCAGCATGGACACAGCCGCACATACCGCAGAATGGACTCAGCCGCACATACCGCAGCGTGGACACAGCCGCACATACCGCAGCATGGACACAGCCGCACATACCGCAGCATATTCCATAGCCGCACATACCGCAGCATGGACACAGCCGCACATATCGCAGCATGGACACAGCCACACATACCGCAGCATGGACACAGCTGCACATACCGCAGCATATTCCACAGCCGCACATACCGCAGCATATTCCACAGCCGCACATACCGCAGCATGGACACAGCCGCACATACCGCAGCATATTCCACAGCCGCACATACCGCAGCATGGACACAGCCGCACATACCGCAGCATATTCCACAGCCGCACATACCGCAACATGGACACAGCCGCACATACCGCAGCATGGACACAGCCGCACATACCGCAGCATGGACACAGCCGCATATACCGCAGCATGGGCACAGCCGCACATACCGCAGCATATTCCACAGCCGCACATACCGCAGCGTGGGCACAGCCGCACATACCGCAGCGTGGACACAACCGCACATTCCACAGCATATTCCACAGCCGCACATACCGCAGCATGGACACAGCCGCACATACCGCAGCATGGACACAGCCGCACATACCGCAGCATGGACACAGCCGCACATACCGCAGCATATTCCACAGCCGCACATACCGCAGCATGGACACAGCCGCACATAACGCAGCATATTACATGGCCGCACATTCCACAACATATTCCACAGCCGCACATACCGCAGCATGGACACAGCCGCACATACCGCAGCGTGGACACAGCCGCACATACCGCAGCATGGACTCAGCCGCACATACCGCAGCGTGGACACAGCCGCACATACCGCAGCATGGACACAGCCACATATACCGCAGCATATTCCACAGCCGCAGATACCGCAGCATGGACACAGCCGCACATACCGCAGCATGGACACAGCCGCACATTCCACAGCATATTTCACAGCCGCACATACCGCAGCATATTCCACAGCCGCACATACCGCAGCATGGACACAGCCGCACATACCGCAGCATATTCCACAGCCGCACATACCGCAGCATATTCCACAGCCGCACATACCGCAGCATGGACACAGCCGCACATACCGCAGCATATTCCACAGCCGCACATACTGCAGCATATTCCACAGCCGCACATACCGCAGCATATTCCACAGCCGCACATACCGCAGCATATTCCACAGCCGCACATACTGCAGCATGGACACAGCCGCACATACCGCAGCATATTCCATGGCCGCACATTCCACAGCATATTCCACAGCCGCACATACCGCAGCGTGGACGCAGCCGCACATACCACAGCATGGACACAACCGCACATTACACAGCATATTCCACAGCGGCACATACCGCAGCATGGACACAGCGGCACATACCGCAGCATGGACACAGCCGCACATACCGCAGCATGGACACAGCCGCACATACCGCAGCATGGACACAGCCGCACATACCGTAGCATGGACACAGCCGCACATACTGCAGCATATTCCACAGCCGCACATACCGCAGCATGGACACAGCTGTACATACCGCAGCATGGACACAGCCGCACATACCGCAGCATATTCCACAGCCGCACATACCGCAGCATGGACACAGCCGCACATACCGCAGCATGTTCCACAGCCGCACATACCGCAGCATGTTCCACAGCCGCATATACTGCAGCATGGACACAGCCGTATATACCGCAGCATGGACACAGCCGCACATACCGCAGTATGGACACAGCCGCACATACCGCAGAATGGACTCAGCCGCACATACCGCAGCGTGGACACAGCCGCACATACCGCAGCATGGACACAGCCGCACATACCGCAGCATATTCCATAGCCGCACATACCGCAGCATGGACACAGCCGCACATACCGCAGCATGGACACAGCCACACATACCGCAGCATGGACACAGCTGCACATACCGCAGCATATTCCACAGCCGGACATACCGCAGCATATTCCACAGCCGCACATACCGCAGCATGGACACAGCCGCACATACCGCAGCATATTCCACAGCCGCACATACCGCAGCATGGACACAGCCGCACATACCGCAGCATATTCCACAGCCGCACATACCGCAGCATGGACACAGCCGCACATACCGCAGCATGGACGCAGCCGCACATACCGCAGCATGGACACAGCCGCATATACCGCAGCATGGGCACAGCCGCACATACCGCAGCATATTCCACAGCCGCACATACCACAGCATATTCCACAGCCGCACATACCGCAGCATGGACACAGCCGCACATACTGCAGCATATTCCACAGCCGCACATACCGCAGCGTGGACACAGCCGCACATACCGCAGCGTGGACACAACCGCACATTCCACAGCATATTCCACAGCCGCACATACCGCAGCGTGGACGCAGCCGCACATACCACAGCATGGACACAACCGCACATTACACAGCATATTCCACAGCGGCACATACCGCAGCATGGACACAGCGGCACATACCGCAGCATGGACACAGCCGCACATACCGCAGCATGGACACAGCCGCACATACCGCAGCATGGACACAGCCGCACATACCGTAGCATGGACACAGCCGCACATACTGCAGCATATTCCACAGCCGCACATACCGCAGCATGGACACAGCTGTACATACCGCAGCATGGACACAGCCGCACATACCGCAGCATATTCCACAGCCGCACATACCGCAGCATGGACACAGCCGCACATACCGCAGCATGTTCCACAGCCGCACATACCGCAGCATGTTCCACAGCCGCATATACTGCAGCATGGACACAGCCGTATATACCGCAGCATGGACACAGCCGCACATACCGCAGCATGGACACAGCCGCACATACCGCAGAATGGACTCAGCCGCACATACCGCAGCGTGGACACAGCCGCACATACCGCAGCATGGACACAGCCGCACATACCGCAGCATATTCCATAGCCGCACATACCGCAGCATGGACACAGCCGCACATACCGCAGCATGGACACAGCCACACATACCGCAGCATGGACACAGCTGCACATACCGCAGCATATTCCACAGCCGGACATACCGCAGCATGGACACAGCCGCACATACCGCAGCATATTCCACAGCCGCACATACCGCAGCATGGACACAGCCGCACATACCGCAGCATATTCCACAGCTGCACATACCGCAGCATGGACACAGCCGCACATACCGCAGCATGGACACAGCCGCACATACCGCAGCATGGACACAGCCGCATATACCGCAGCATGGGCACAGCCGCACATACCGCAGCATATTCCACAGCCGCACATACCACAGCATATTCCACAGCCGCACATACCGCAGCATGGACACAGCCGCACATACTGCAGCATATTCCACAGCCGCACATACCGCAGCGTGGACACAGCCGCACATACCGCAGCGTGGACACAACCGCACATTCCACAGCATATTCCACAGCCGCACATACCGCAGCATGGACACAGCCGCACATACCGCAGCATGGACACAGCCGCACATACCGCAGCATGGACACAGCCGCACATACCGCAGCATGGACACAGCCGCACATACCGCAGCATATTCCACAGCCGCACATACCGCAGCATGGACACAGCCGCACATAACACAGCATATTACATGGTCGCACATTCCACAACATATTCCACAGCCGCACATACCGCAGCATGGACACAGCCGCACATACCGCAGCGTGGACACAGCCGCACATACCGCAGCATGGACACAGCCGCACATACCGCAGCATGGACTCAGCCGCACATACCGCAGCGTGGACAAAGCCGCACATACCGCAGCATGGACACAGCCGCACATACCGCAGCATGGACACAGCCGCACATACCGCAGCATGGACACAGCCGCATATACCGCAGCATATTCCACAGCCGCAGATACCGCAGCATGGACACAGCCGCACATACCGCAGCATGGACACAGCCGCACATACCGCAGCATGGACACAGCCGCACATTCCACAGCATATTCCACAGCAGCACATACCGCAGCATATTCCACAGCCGCACATACCGCAGCATGGACACAGCCGCACATACCGCAGCATATTCCACAGCCGCACATACCGCAGCATATTCCACAGCCGCACATACCGCAGCATGGACACAGCCGCACATACCGCAGCATATTCCATGGCCGCACATACTGCAGCATATTCCACAGCCGCACATACCGCAGCATATTCCACAGCCGCACATACCGCAGCATATTCCACAGCCGCACATACCGCAGCATGGACACAGCCGCACATACCGCAGCATATTCCATGGCCGCACATTCCACAGCATATTCCACAGCCGCACATACCACAGCATGGACACAACCGCACATTACACAGCATATTCCACAGCCGCACATACCGCAGCATGGACACAGCGGCACATACCGCAGCATGGACACAGCCGCACATACCGCAGCATGGACACAGACGCACATACCGCAGCATGGACACAGCCGCACATACCGTAGCATGGACACAGCCGCACATACTGCAGCATATTCCACAGCCGCACATACCGCAGCATATTCCACAGCCGCACATACCGCAGCATGGACACAGCCGCACATACCGCAGCATGTTCCACAGCCGCACATACCGCAGCATGTTCCACAGCCGCATGTACCGCAGCATGGACACAGCCGTACATACCGCAGCATGGACACAGCCGCACATACCGCAGCATGGACACAGCCGCACATACCGCAGCATGGACTCAGCCGCACATACCGCAGCGTGGACACAGCCGCACATACCGCAGCATGGACACAGCCGCACATACCGCAGCATATTCCATAGCCGCACATACCGCAGAATGGACACAGCCGCACATACCGCAGTATGGACACAGCCACACATACCACAGCATGGACACAGCCACACATACCGCAGCATGGACACAGCTGCACATACTGCAGCATATTCCACAGCCGCACATACCGCAGCATATTCCACAGCCGCACATACCGCAGCATGGACACAGCCGCACATACCGCAGCATATTCCACAGCCGCACATACCGCAGCATGGACACAGCCGCACATACCGCAGCATATTCCACAGCCGCACATACCGCAGCATGGACACAGCCGCACATACCGCAGCGTGGACACAGCCGCACATACCGCAGCATATTCCATGGCCGCACATACCGCAGCATGGACACAGCCGCACATACCGCAGCATATTCCACAGCCGCACATACCGCAGCATATTCCACAGCCGCACATACCGCAGCATGGACACAGCCGCACATTCCGCAGCATGGACACAGCCGCACATTCCGCAGCATATTCCACAGCCGCACATACCGCAGCATATTCCACAGCCGCACATACGGCAGCATGGACACAGCCGCACATACCGCAGCATATTCCACAGCCGCACATACCGCAGCGTGGACACAGCCGCACGCACCGCAGCATATTCCACAGCCGCACATTCCACAGCATATTCCACAACCGCACATACCGCAGCATGGACACAGCCGCACATACCGCAGCATAGACACAGCCGCACATACCGCAGCATGGACACAGCCGCACATACCGCAGCATGGGCACAGCCGCACATACCGCAGCATATTCCACAGCCGCACATACCACAGCATATTCCACAGCCGCACATACCGCAGCATGGACACAGCCGCACATACCGCAGCATATTCCACAGCCGCACATACCGCAGCGTGGACACAGCCGCACATACCGCAGCGTGGACACAACCGCACATTCCACAGCATATTCCACAGCCGCACATACCGCAGCATGGACACAGCCGCACATACCGCAGCATGGACACAGCCGCACATACCGCAGCATGGACACAGCCGCACATAGCATGGACACAGCCGCACATACCGCAGCATGGACACAGCCGCACATACCGCAGCATATTCCACAGCCGCACATGCCGCAGCATGGACACAGCCGCACATTCCACAACATATTCCACAGCCGCATATACCGCAGCGTGGACACAGCCGCACATACCGCAGCGTGGACACAGCCGCACATACCGCAGCATGGACACAGCCGCACATACCGCAGCATGGACTCAGCCGCACATACCGCAGCGTGGACACAGCCGCACATACCGCAGCATGGACTCAGCCGCACATACCGCAGCATGGACTCAGCCGCACATACCGCAGCGTGGACACAGCCACAGATACCGCAGCATGGACACAGCCGCACATACCGCAGCATGGACACAGCCACACGTACCGCAGCATGGACACAGCCGCACATTCCACAGCATATTCCACAGCCGCATATTCCACAGCCGCACATACCGCAGCATGGACACAGCCGCACATACCGCAGCATATTCCACAGCCGCACATACCGCAGCATATTCCACAGCCGCACATACAGCAGCATATTCCAGAGCCGCACATACCGCAGCATATTTCACAGCCGCACATACCGCAGCGTGGACGCAGCCGCACATACCGCAGCATGGACACAACCGCACATTACACAGCATATTCCACAGCCGCACATACCGCAGCATGGACACAGCCGCACATACCGCAGCATGGACACAGCCGCACATACCGCAGCATGGACACAGCCGCACATACCGCAGCATATTCCATGGCCGCACATACCGCAGCATATTCCACAGCCGCACATACAGCAGCATATTCCAGAGCCGCACATACCGCAGCATATTCCACAGCCGCACATACCGCAGCGTGGACGCAGCCGCACATACCGCAGCATGGACACAGCCGCACATACCACAGCGTGGAAACAGCCGCACATACCGCAGCATGGACACAGCCGCACATACCGCAGCATGGACACAGCCGCACATACCGCAGCGTGGACACAGCCGCACATACCGCAGCGTGGACACAGCCGCACATACCGCAGCATGGACACAGCCGCACATACTGCAGCATGGACACAGCCGCACATACCGTAGCGTGGACACAGCACTCCCCATGTCCCATAGGATAACATGGGGAGTGTCTGTACATGCTGAAACCTGCGGATCCAGATAAATCTGCAGGTTTTCCATGGCAAAATCCACGGCTGCAGAGTCCCGTGGGCACATAGCTTAAAGGTGTTTGGCTGATTCTGAACACAACCACATACCCAATTATAAGGGGTGTGAACACTTATGCAACCACATTATTGTAGTTTTGTTATTTTTATTTTCTCCCTCAAAATGATTTCAATCTGTTTCTACACAGAACACAGGTGTAAACACAACATTTTGTTTTTGCTCCCATTTTTCAGGAGCTGAACACAAAAATCGAAGACTTTTTCTATGTACAAAAGGCCTTTATCCCTCTAATATTATTCACTAATCTGTGTAAATCTTTTAGTGATCAGTTCTCCTGTGCGGAGATCATCCTCCACCTCACAGGTGCGGCAGACCTAGATAGCAGGATTATTGCACAGGTGTGCCTTAGGTTGGCCAGCATGATTATTTCAAAGGTGCGCCTTAGGCTGGCCACAATAAAAGGCCACTCTAAAATGTGCAGTCTTACAGAAATGTGCGGATCTGGGGGGGGGGTGTGACCACCATTTGTCTCACGCAGTGTCGCATATCTCCTGCACAGAGAGTTGGTCAGGTTGGTGATTGTGGCCTGTGGATCGTTGCTTTACTCCTCTTCAATGGCTGTGAAGCTGTTAGATATTGGCAGCAACTTGATCCAGAGCTCCAAACATGCTCAGTGGTGACATGTCCAGTAAGGATGCCGGCCCTGCAAGAACTGGGGTGTTTTCAGCTTCCAGGAATTGTGTACAGGTCCTCCAACACGGGACCATGCACTATCAGCTGCACCATGAGGTGGTGGTCATGGATGAGGCACCACAATGGCCTCAGGATCTCATCACGGGATCCCTGTGCATTCAAAATGCATAACACAAATGCACCCGTGTTCACTGTCTATAACATATACCTCCCCATACCATAGCCCACCACCACTATGCGCCACTCCAGTCACAACACTGACATCTGCAAACCGCTCACCCACACAACGCCATAGTCTGTGATCTGCCCTGTGCAGTGAATACCGGGGTCTATCAGTGACGAGAAACCTCTCCAATGTGCCAGACCCCATCGAATGAGAGCACTCAAGGCAGTTATGACAAGGAGCTCTAATCAGGTGGAGACACCATACCTCCCAACCGTCCCGGATTCTGTGGTACTGCCCCATAGTCCCGTGGCTCACAGCTGATGTCCCGGCTCCTCCCCTCAGTGCAGTGAATAAATTAAAGAGCTGATGTCCCGGCTCCTCCCCTCAGTGCAGTGAATAAATTAAAGAGCTGATGTCCCGGCTCCTCCGCTCAGTGCAGTGAATAAATTAAATTAAGTTCTTATTGGGGTGGCCGGGACCCCGTGAACCGTGAGCTCATTGTCCATAGGCAGCAGCTCTACCACTGAGCCACTGCCTGTACTGAAAAAGCATAGGAAGATTGGTAATCTTAACCCGTGTTAATGGATGGATGGGAGGTATGGAGGGAGGGATATATAGATATACTAGAAGGTGGCCGGATTCTACGCATCGGGTATTCTAGAATTTACGTATTGTGTAGTTCATGTATGATTTTTGTTATATATATATATAGATGTTGTTGTGTGTAGTTACCAAGTGTTTGTGTAGGGCGCTGTACATGTTCTGAGTGTCGCGGGGGGTGAGAGCGGTGTTGTATGTGTGTTGCGTGTGTTGCGTTGTTTGTGGAGCGCTGTGTGTCTGTAGCGTTGTGTGTGTGTGTTGTGCGGTTTGTGTGGGTGTGGTGTGTTTTGAGCAATGTGTGTGTTGTGCAGTATGTGCGTATATTTGTGTGTGCAGCGTTGTCTGTGTGTGTGGGTGTCTGTGTAGGGCGTTGTTTGTGATTCCTAGTGTGTGTGTGTTGTGCAGTGCGCGTGTGTGTGTGTGTTGGGGGGAGGTGTGCACCTCCCATCGTGCTCCATCCCCCATGCTGCGCACCCCCCATCGTGCTGCATCCCCCATGCTGCGCACTCCCAAACGTGCTCCATCCGCCATGCTGCGCACTCCCAAACGTGGTCCATCCGCCATGCTGCGCACTCCCAAACGTGCTCCATCCGCCATACTGCGCACTCCCCATCGTGCTGCATCCCCCATGCTGCGCACTCCCAAACGTGCTCCATCCGCCATGCTGCGCACTCCCCATCGTGCTCTATCCGCCATGCTGCACACTCCCAAACGTGCTCCATCCGCCATGCTGCGCACTCCCAAACGTGCTCCATCCGCCATGCTGCGCACCCCCTATCATGCTCCATCCGCCATGCTGCGCACTCCCAAACGTGCTCCATCCGCCATGCTGCGCACTCTCAAACGTGGTCCATCCGCCATGCTGCACACTCCCAAACGTGCTCCATCCGCCATGCTGCGCACTCCCAAACGTGCTCCACCCGCCATGCTGCGCACTCCCAAACGTGCTCCATCCGCCATGCTGCGCACTCCCAAACGTGCTCCATCCGCCATGCTGCGCACTCCCAAACGTGGTCCATCCGCCATGCTGCGCACTCCCAAACGTGCTCCATCCGCCATGCTGCGCACTCCCAAACGTGCTCCATCCGCCATACTGCGCACTCCCCATCGTGCACCATCCGGCATGCTGCGCACTCCCAAACGTGCTCCATCCGTCATGCTGCGCACTCCCAAACGTGCTCCATCCGTCATGCTGCGCACTCCCAAACGTGCTCCATCCGCCATGCTGCGCACTCCCAAACGTGCTCCATCCGCCATGCTGCGCACCCCCCATCATGCTCCATCCGCTTGGGAGTGCGCAGCATGCCGGATGGTGCACGATGGGGAGTGCGCAGTATGGCGGATGGAGCACGTTTGGGAGTGCGCAGTATGGCGGATGGAGCACGTTTGGGAGTGCGCAGCATGGCGGATGGACCACGTTTGGGAGTGCGCAGCATGGCGGATGGACCACGTTTGGGAGTGCGCAGCATGGCGGATGGACCACGTTTGGGAGTGCGCAGCATGGGGGATGCAGCACGATGGGGAGTGCGCAGTATGGCGGATGGAGCACGTTTGCTCAGCCTCTCTCCTTCCAGCCTCCCTCAGCATCAGCCTCCCCCTCCCAGCCTTCCCCAAGATCAGCCTCTTTGCTCCCAGCCTCCTCCAGCACGCCGTGCTCCTCTGCCGACACTCACCCACACCCGATCGCATCCACTCACCCACACAACCGATCGCATCCACTCACCCACACAACTGATCGCATCCACTCACACACACAACCGATCGCATCCACTCACACACACCCGATCGCATCCACTCACACACACCCGATCGCATCCACTCACACACACCCGATCGCATACACTCACACACACCCGATCGCATCCACTCACACACACCCGATCGCATACACTCACGCACACACACATTGACGATATTGCACATACTCACAACATCCGGGGATATCACATGCTTCTGGCCATGTGATCCTCCCGCAGGTCCTGGAAGCTCACAGCACAGTATCGCCGCCGAGAAGCAAGCGATATCCCAGGATGTTGTGAGTATGTGGATGCGATGTGATGTGTGTGTGAGAGTGAGTGTGATCTGATTTGTGTGTGTGTGTATGTGTGTGCTGTTATGTGTGTGCTGTTATGTGTGTGTGCTGTTATGTGTCTGTATTTTCCGCCGCTGCAGGACCTTGATGTGTGGATGCGATGTGATGTGTGTGTGAGGTGTGTATGAGAGTGAGTGTGAGCCGGTGTACACTGGTAACTATGATACACATCGGGTAACTAAGGGACCTTAGTTACCCGATGTGTATAATGGTTACCAGCTTTCACGGCCTCCGTTAAGATCCCAGCATCGCAAGGTTATGTGTGGCGCTGCTGGGATCCTGACGGAGCCGGTGTAGAAGCAAGTGATATCCCAGCATGTTGTGATGTGTGAGGTGTGTGTGAGAGTGAGTGTGATCTGATGTGTGTGTACTCACCTGGGAATCGGAGCCCCGTGTCAGTTGGGCCACAGCGAGCGTGCATTGCGTGAGGAGGGCGGGGCCTGCAGAGAGCCGGGGCGAGAGGCCAATCCGTGTGGGGGGGCGGGGCCATGGCGAGCCCAGCGGCCAATCAGCTTTGTGTCACCGTAAGGACACAATTTCGGAGCATGACAGACAGACAGACAGACAGACAGACAGATAGACAGACAGACAGAATAAGGCAATTATATATATAGATGATAGATAATTGATAGATGTAGGTGAAGGAAAGAGTCAGATTCATTTCTTCCATTAAAACTACTATAAAGAAATGAGGAAAAAAAAATTCTAGATAATTTTTTTTTATTTTCACCACCTTGGATTCAACCCAGCAACTTTCAAACATGTCCAGCAGCCTCCTGGCTGTGCTAAGCTGTGCTAAGCTGTGCTAAGCTGTTCTAGCTGCTCTAAGCTGTTCTAGCTGTTCTAAGCTGTTCTAGCTGCTCTAAGCTGTTCTAGCTGTTCTAAGCTGTTCTAGCTGTTCTAAGCTGTTCTAAGCTGTTCTAGCTGTTCTAAGCTGTTCTAAGCTGTTCTAGCTGTTCTAAGCTGTTCTAGCTGTTCTAGCTGTTCTAAGCTGTTCTAAGCTGTTCTAGCTGTTCTAAGCTGTTCTAGCTGTTCTAGCTGTTCTAAGCTGTTCTAAGCTGTTCTAAGCTGTTCTAGCTGTTCTAAGCTGATCTAGCTGTTCTAGCTGTTCTAAGCTGTTCTAGCTGTTCTAAGCTGTTCTAGCTGTTCTAAGCTGTTCTAAGCTGTTCTAGCTGTTCTAGCTGTTCTAGCTGTTCTAAGCTGTTCTAAGCTGTTCTAGCTGTTCTAGCTGTTCTAGCTGTTCTAGCTGTTCTAAGCTGTTCTAGCTGTTCTAAGCTGTTCTAGCTGTTCTAGCTGTTCTAGCTGTTCTAAGCTGTTCTAGCTGTTCTAAGCTGTTCTAGCTGTTCTAAGCTGTTCTAAGCTGTTCTAGCTGTTCTAGCTGTTCTAGCTGTTCTAAGCTGTTCTAAGCTGTTCTAGCTGTTCTAAGCTGTTCTAGCTGTTCTAGCTGTTCTAGCTGTTCTAAGCTGTTCTAAGCTGTTCTAGCTGCTCTAAGCTGTTCTAGCTGCTCTAAGCTGTTCTAAGCTGTTCTAAGCTGTTCTAGCTGTTCTAAGCTGTTCTAGCTGTTCTAAGCTGTTCTAGCTGTTGAGCCACTAGGAATGTCTTCTACAGGGAGAGGAAAAGAGATTTTTTTCTTCTAATAAAATTACTAAAAAATAATTTAAAAAAAATAGAAATATGTACCGTAATTTTATTGCACTTTTTTATAAAATAATAAACATCACAAATCAGCAAATAACATGGACATATTTGGTGTCCCTGTAATCGTAACGACACAAACAACGCAGCGATCAGATTATTGATGGGGATTGGTAAATGGCGTAAAAAAATGGCGCAATTTATTATTTTTCTTTATTAAAACCCATAAAAAAATGTAATAAAAATGTATCACTGAGGCCGTGTTCACATATAGTGTAAATGCTGCATTTTTTTTCTGGAGGATCCGCGCCACGAGCGCAATAACAATCCTCTCTGATTATTGCGTGTTTGCGGTGTTTTTTATGCATTGTCCCCTTATTTGATACATGTTTGGTGCAGATGTGAATCCTGAAGATTATAAAGAAAAAAAACACCAAATCCGCGCAGTTCAGCGGCGTCTTTAGACCGAGGGTGGAAATCTCAGGACGTCTCATCCACTTTGCTTGGACAATTAGTCCGTGTTCACATGTGGTGTAAATGCTGTGTTTTTTTTCCTATTTTTTTTTGCACATTTATTCTCCTGTGTTTAATTATCCAAGTAAAGTGGATTCCACGAGAAGACACCGCTGGACTCTGCGGTTTTGATGCTTTTTTTTCTCTGGAGGTTTCTATGTGGAGCTTAAAAAAACGCAGGAAAAAGCTTCTCAGTACAATAAAAACACTAAAAAACACAGATTCACATCTGAACCAAAAACACATTAAATAATGGAGAAAAGGCAGAAAAAAATGCAGCAAAAATGGAAAAAACAGAGAAGATTGTTATTGTGTAGTATAACACAGACAGCGGCAGAAACAAAAAAACCCTGAAATTATGCAGCGTGTGAACACGGCTTTATAGACACAAATAAGCAACATGTCATTGTACCGCCCCGCGCTCGGCTGCAGCCGAGCCGCTCGGATCCGGGCTCGTTGGTGGGTGCCTCGAGCGCCTCCGGACCCGGGGTCACTTCACTCTGAAAGGGGATGCTGGCGCTTTTGGACGGGGGAGTAGGTAGGTGTACAGCCGGAGCCGTGTTTGAGTTTGTAACGCCACCCACGGGTTGTGGTGAAGTTGGTCACCACCGCTGCAATTACTGGGCGCCCCGGGGGAGATAGTAGTGCAGCAAGATGTTAACCCCTCCGTGGGTAGGGATGATGGCCCCGGGACCCCTTGTGGATAGCTGGGCGGTGCAGGGCAGTGCGCGGCCAGATGGCACTGTTGTACTCACGGTTATTGACACACACAAGTCTCTGGTAAACCAAGTTTATGGTGGTCGGTGCCCGCAGCCAGCTGCGTCTGGTCCCCCACCCGGTTCGGTGGTCTTGGCCTGTCTCCTGCACCGTGTTGTGTACTTTGGCTGCCTGCGCTTCAGCATCAGGAGTCCGCTCCCTGGCTTGGTAGATGTCGGGAGAGCCCTTTTGCCTGCAGACGCTGGCCCGTTGGATCTCTCTCTGCCTGTGCGGTTGCTTTCTATCCCCCCTCGGTGGGCTGTTGTCTTCAGTCGGGACTTGGGTGGGAAAGGACCTATAGTCCAGACCGCAATCAGTCAATTAACTCAGTCCAGTGGATTCTGGACCTCCTTTCAGGGTCTGAGTACCTCCCTTTGTGCTCCGATTTTCGAGTCGGTTCCCCGGGTCGGTACCGGCGGGCCACTACCCTGTCCCGGTCCACCACGGTTCCACCGAGTCGTCTTCTCGGCTCCTGCAGGCTAAGGACACTGTTTGCCTCCTAGCCAAGATACCAGCGCTCCAACCCAGGGACCTGTCAGACTGCTGCAGACCTGGGCACAGGCCTGCTTCCACTCCTACAACTCAACTCCAACTACTACTCAACTGACTGTTTTCCTGTCTCAGACCCTCTGAACTCCTCGGTGGGCGTGCCAACCGCCTGGCTCTGATCCCTGGTGTGTCCATCCAGCACTGAGAGAGGTGACTAGGTTTTAAAGTTTGGCTGATGACACCTTATTGGGGGACAGGTGTAGTGCGGGGGTCTATCTGTGACTACCTGGCTAGTCCAGGGCGTCACATCATTAAGTGACACATAAATATAAGAACATTCTGGCTGCTATGACTATTAACAAACAGTCCGGGACATCTGCTGAATGACCCTTACTGCCAAATGGGTGTGGCTAGGGGTGTGGCTAGGGGCATGGTCAAAATTTGAGCTGCAGTCAGGCAGAGACCCCAATGAAGACAATGAGCTATAGTGAGGCGGAGACCCCAATGAGGATGATAAGCTGCAGTCAGGTGGAGACCCTGATGAGGATGACGAACTGCAGTCAGGCAGAGACCCCGATGAGGACAACGAGCTACAGTGAGAAGGAGACCCCAATGATGATGACGAGCTGCAGTCAGGTGGAGACCTCAATGAGGATGACTAGCTGCAGTCAGGTGGAGTCCCCGATGAAGATGACAATCTGCAGTCAGATGGAGACCTTGATGAGGAGGATGAGCTACCGGCAGGGGGAGACCCCGACGAGGAGGACGAGCTGCAGTCAGATGGAGACCCTGATGAGGAGGTCGTGCTACAGTCAGGTGTAGACCCAGATGAGGAGGACAAACTGTGCCACTTTCTGGGGGAACAGTCTCAGATGATCTTGGAAGTGAAGATGCCGGATGTAGAGGTCCTGGGCTGGTGTGGTTACACATGGTCTGCGGTTGTGAGGTTGACTGAATGTGGAGGTCCTGGGCTGGTGTGGTTACACGTGGTTTGCGGTTGTGAGGTTGGTTGGATGTGAAGGTCCTGGGCTGGTGTGGTTACACATGATCTGCGGTTGTGAGGTTTGCTGCATGTGGAGGTCCTGGGTTGGTATGGTTACACGTGGTCTGTGGTTATGAGGTCTTTTTGATGTGGAGGTCCTGGGCTGGTATGGTTACACGTGGTCTGTGGTTGTGAGGTCTTTTTGATGTGGAGGTCCTGGGCTGGTATGGTTACACGTGGTTTGCGGTTGTGAGGTCTTTTGGATGTGGAGATCCTGGCCTGGTGTGGTTATACGTGGTTTGTGGTTGTGAGGTCTTTTGGATGTGGAGGCCCTGGCCTGGTGTGGTTATACATGGTTTTCAGTTGTGAGGTTGGTTGGATGTGGAGGTCCTGGGTTGGTGTGGTTATACGTGGTTTGCGGTTGTGAGGTTGGTTGGATGTGGAGGTACTGGGCTGGTGTTGTTACACATGGTCTGTGGTTGTGAGGTTGGTTGGATGTGGAGGTCCTGGGTTGGTGTGGTTACACGTGGTTTGCGGTTGTGAGGTTGCTTGGATGTGGAGGTCCTGGGTTGGTGTGGTTCCATGTGGTTTGCGGTTGTGAGGTTGGTTGGATGTGGAGGTCCTGGGTTGGTGTGGTTACATGTGGTTTGCGGTTGTGAGGTTGGTTGGATGTGGAGGTCCTGGGTTGGTGTGGTTACACGTGGTCTGCAGTTGTGAAGTTGGTTGGATGTGGAGGTCCTGGGTTGGTGTGGTTACGTGGGGTCTGCGGTTGTGAGGTTGGTTGGATGTGGAAGTCCTGGGTTGGTGTGGTTATACGTGGTTTGCGGTTGTGAGGTTGGTTGGATGTGGAGGTCCTGGGTTGGTGTGGTTATACGTGGTTTGCGATTGTGAGGTTGGTTGGATGTGGAGGTACTGGGCTGGTGTTATTACACATGGTCTGTGGTTGTGAGGTTGGTTAGATGTGGAGGTCCTGGGTTGGTGTGGTTACGTGTGGTCTGCGGTTGTGAGGTTGGTTGGATGTGGAGGTCCTGGGTTGGTGTGGTTATACGTGGTTTGCGGTTGTGAGGTTGGTTGGATGTGGAGGTCCTGGGCTGGTGTGGTTACATGTGGTTTGCGGTTGTGAGGTTGGTTGGATGTGGAGGTCCTGGGTTGGTGTGGTTACACGTGGTCTGCAGTTGTGAAGTTGGTTGGATGTGGAGGTCCTGGGTTGGTGTGGTTACGTGGGGTCTGCGGTTGTGAGGTTGGTTGGATGTGGAGGTCCTGGGTCGGTGTGGTTATACGTGGTTTGCGATTGTGAGGTTGGTTGGATGTGGAGGTACTGGGCTGGTGTTATTACACATGGTCTGTGGTTGTGAGGTTGGTTAGATGTGGAGGTCCTGGGTTGGTGTGGTTCCGTGTGGTCTGCGGTTGTGAGGTTGGTTGGATGTGGAGGTCCTGGGTCGGTGTGGTTATACGTGGTTTGCGATTGTGAGGTTGGTTGGATGTGGAGGTACTGGGCTGGTGTTATTACACATGGTCTGTGGTTGTGAGGTTGGTTAGATGTGGAGGTCCTGGGTTGGTGTGGTTCCGTGTGGTCTGCGGTTGTGAGGTTGGTTGGATGTGGAGGTCCTGGGTCGGTGTGGTTATACGTGGTTTCGATTGTGAGGTTGGTTGGATGTGGAGGTACTGGGCTGGTGTTATTACACATGGTCTGTGGTTGTGAGGTTGGTTAGATGTGGAGGTCCTGGGTTGGTGTGGTTCCGTGTGGTCTGCGGTTGTGAGGTTGGTTGGATGTGGAGGTCCTGGGTTGGTGTGGTTATACGTGGTTTGCGGTTGTGAGGTTGGTTGGATGTGGAGGTCCTGGGTTGGTGTGGTTACACGTGGTCTGCGGTTGTGAGGTTGGTTGGATGTGGAGGTCCTGGGATTGGTGTGGTTACATGTGGTCTGCGGTTGTGAGGTTGGTTGGATGTGGAGGTCCTGGGTTGGCTTTTGTTACACGTGGTTTGCGGTTGTGAGGTTCGTTGGATGTGGAGGTCCTGGATTGGTGTGGTTACATGTGGTTTGCGGTTGGTTGGATGTGGAGGTCCTGGGTTGGTGTGGTTCCGTGTGGTCTGCGGTTGTGAGGTTGGTTGGATGTGGAGGTCCTGGGTTGGTGTGGTTATACGTGGTTTGCGGTTGTGAGGTTCGTTGGATGTGGAGGTCCTGGATTGGTGTGGTTACATGTGGTTTGCGGTTGGTTGGATGTGGAGGTCCTGGGTTGGTGTGGTTCCGTGTGGTCTGCGGTTGTGAGGTTGGTTGGATGTGGAGGTCCTGGGTTGGTGTGGTTATACGTGGTTTGCGGTTGTGAGGTTGGTTGGATGTGGAGGTCCTGGGTTGGTGTGGTTACACGTGGTTTGCGGTTGTGAGGTTGGTTGGATGTGGAGGTCCTGGCTGGTATGGTTACACGTGGTTTGCGGTTGTGAGGCTGGTTGGATATTTTGTCATATTCTCTTATAGTAGACAAATGAACATTCAATTCACGGGTGACAGCTCTGGTCGACATTCCTGCCGTCAGCATGACAATTACACGCTCCGTCAAAACCTGTGACATCTGTGGCATTGTGCCGTGTGATAAAACTACACATTTTAGAATGGCCTCTTATTGTGGCCAGTCTAAGGTGCGGTGCACCTGTGCAATAATCCTCCTGGCCAGCCTAAGGTGCACCTGTGTAATCATCCTACTGGCCAGCCTAAGGCGCACCTGTGCAATAATCCTCCTGGCCAGCCTAAGGCGCACCTGTGCAATAATCCTCCTGGCCAGCCTAAGGCGCACCTGTGCAATAATCCTCCTGGCCAGCCTAAGGTGCACCTGTGCAATAATCCTCCTGGCCAGCCTAAGGCGCACCTGTGCAATAATCCTCCTGGCCAGCCTAAGGCGCACCTGTGCAATAATCCTGCTGTATAATCAGGATCTTTCTTGGAGGATTATCTCTGCAGAGGAGAACTGATCACTAACAGATTTACATAAATTAGTGATCAATATTTGAGAGATATCGGCATTCTGTACAGAGAAAAAGTCTGAGATCTTAGAGTTCAGCTCCTGAAAAATGTGTTCAGTGTAAACAGGTTTGAACACATTATGGGCGACATTAAAGGGGGAAAAGTTCTGAAATGATTCCTATTGGTGGGATTTTTTTTCATGACAGGATCCTGGAATTTTTTCAGGGGTGTGCAGACTTTTTATATCCCTCGTGTCTCTCAGTGTATGTTCTGTCGTCATTGCTGCATTACAAAGGTATCTTCTGTATAAATCGGCAAAATTGTATCAGCTACAAATATTTGCTACATTTTTAACCCTTTATCACAGCTCACGCCTTTCATGTGACATCAGTGGCAGCTGCTGAGGCCCCAGCAGACAGCCCACGCCATTGGCTTCTCATTAGCTTGGTAGTGACCTCTACAGGCGATGAGCAGTATTACATAGGTCCATGTAAATGAATGCAGTGCGAGTGCGAGCTGCTGCTTACGCTAGAGTAAGGCGTAGCACTGGAATGAAGACGCTTCTTGTATAACGTCTGATGTAGGACGCATTGTGCAACCTGAGAGCAGAGGAAATGTGAGGTTACACAACGTTGTGTCCTTTGTGCTCGTATTGGTGTCAGGCGATGCCCTCTGGGCAAGGAGGGGTTAACTATGTGTCAAACTCCCTTATATAACTTCTAATTGTTTTCTCATTTAATGTTACAAAACATGGAAATCTTGTGCGGCGCCTGCGCTTTTCTGATTCTTTATGGGAAGCTTCTCAGGTGCTTGTGCCGCACGCACGAGAATATAAGGCACCACATTGGCCGCACGTGATCGCACAGACATGGGGTCGCATTAGTGATGAGCGGATGTATTCGTTACGCTTCGATATTTGCAGAATAGTACGGGACTCAGAGTATTCGTGATATAGCGAGTAATGGTGTATTCTCCTCGCTATAGTCGGATTTCCCGCCCAGCCATTTTGGTGCCTGATTTGCAGCCAATAAAGATGCTGGGCTTCTTAACCAATCACAGTAATGCTGCAGCCATATTGGTTGTGGCGTTACTGTGATTGGCTGGCCGCTCAGCGTAATAGGGTTTATAAAAGACCTGCCATCACCATTTTGCGCACGTTACGTCTGGAGCCTGCTCTCTGTATTAGTGTAGGGACAGAGCGAGCAGCTGCAGGGGAGAGTGTAGGCCTCTTAATAACACAAAAAGCCCTTTTCAGGGCTGCCTGCAGCACAGGTCAGTGTAGCATTCAGAAGGACACATTTCCGAGCAGGGACAGTGTATAAAGCAGTGTGTGTGTCACTACCTCCACAGTACCGTCCAGAAAACAGAATAAAATAGCTCTTATAAGAGCTGATAGCACTGGACAGTCACAGCAGGGAGGGAAGATTGTGGATTAGGTAGGGGAATCGGGACCTGTTTCCACAATATTTAGGGGTTCACAGCCCTGACTTGTGCCGTCCGCCCACGTAAGTCACATTCAGACGTTACCTAGTGGCTTTTACAAATACAAAGCAGGACTCTACCATTTTGTGCTGCCTGGTACAAAGTACTCACTTATACTTTCTCCACAATATTTGTGGGGTCAAAGCAGTCTTGGGTTGGGCCATCGACATCTGCAAATATGTCAGCAAAACCCAAAATGACAAAAAAGGCAGTTGTTAAGGAACATGGACATGGGCGTGGTGTTGTCAGTGGTGAATGACAAGGCACTGAGCCTGTGTCAGGTCAGAAGGTGCTTTATGCATCCACTATGTTTCTTGCCAAATTTCACGGTCTGGAACGTAATCGTAGTGGGGGAAACCAGAAGAGTGAGAGCAGGTTCTGTCTTGGATGGTAGACAAGGCCTCTTCACATTTGTCAGCAGCAACCAATCTTCTATGACCACACAGTCTACTGTGGATACACAGAAGGCTGGCCCATCCAATGCTCAACCTGGTCCTCCTTCCTTGCCCCTTCATCAGTCGCAGGAGACATATGACCCCCAGTCTCGGCCACTCTGAGGATCTGTTTTGTATGTACCCCATTGGTTGGCTCTGGCCTCTCATTGCTCGTTGACACGTCGGTTCATTTCCTTAATATCGTTGTTGCTGCAGGTCCGATGTTGTTGCTCGTTCCTGCAGCTCCACACATCGCTGTGTATGACACCGACCCGCGGGGAACGGCGAACATCTCCTTACCTGCGGTCCACCGGCAATGCGGAAGAAAGGAGGTGGGTGGCATGTTCCGGGCCGCTCATCTCCGCCCCTCCGCTTCTATTGGACGGCTGTGTGTGACGTCGCTGTGACGCTGACCGCACCTCCCCCTTGAAGGAGGGATTGTTCCGGTGTCTCCAGCGACGGTCGCAGACCAGGTATGTGCGATAATGTTTGCTACGGCAGCGATCACCACATATCGCACCAACGATGGGGCGGGTGCTATCGCTCGCGACATCGCTAGCAATTGCTAGCGAGTCACAGCATGTAAAGCACCCCTTTATACTCCAGTCCTCATCCGGAGCTGCATTCACAATTCTACCATTATTTATTACTTATACTCCAGTCTCATCCGGAGCTGCATTCACAATTCTACCATTATTTATTACTTATACTCCAGTCTCATCCAGAGCTGCATTTACAATTCTACCATTATTTTATTACTTATACTCCAGTCTCATCCAGAGCTGCATTTACAATTCTACCATTATTTTATTACTTATACTCCAGTCTCATCCAGAGCTGCATTCACAATTCTACCATTATTTTATTACTTATACTCCAGTCTCATCCGGAGCTGCATTCACAATTCTACCATTATTTTATTACTTATACTCCAGTCTCATCCAGAGCTGCATTCACAATTCTACCATTATTTTATTACTTATACTCCAGTCTCATCCAGAGCTGCATTTACAATTCTACCATTATTTTATTACTTATACTCCAGTCTCATCCAGAGCTGCATTCACAATTCTACCATTATTTTATTACTTATACTCCAGTCTCATCCAGAGCTGCATTTACAATTCTACCATTATTTTATTACTTATACTCCAGTCTCATCCAGAGCTGCATTTACAATTCTACCATTATTTTATTACTTATACTCCAGTCTCATCCAGAGCTGCATTTACAATTCTACCATTATTTTATTACTTATACTCCAGTCTCATCCAGAGCTGCATTTACAATTCTACCATTATTTTATTACTTATACTCCAGTCTCATCCAGAGCTGCATTTACAATTCTACCATTATTTTATTACTTATACTCCAGTCTCATCCAGAGCTGCATTTACAATTCTACCATTATTTTATTACTTATACTCCAGTCTCATCCAGAGCTGCATTTACAATTCTACCATTATTTTATTACTTATACTCCAGTCTCATCCAGAGCTGCATTTACAATTCTACCATTATTTTATTACTTATACTCCAGTCTCATCCAGAGCTGCATTTACAATTCTACCATTATTTTATTACTTATACTCCAGTCTCATCCAGAGCTGCATTTACAATTCTACCATTATTTTATTACTTATACTCCAGTCTCATCCAGAGCTGCATTTACAATTCTACCATTATTTTATTACTTATACTCCAGTCTCATCCAGAGCTGCATTTACAATTCTACCATTATTTTATTACTTATACTCCAGTCTCATCCAGAGCTGCATTTACTATACTCCAGTCTCATCCAGAGCTGCATTTACAATTCTACCATTATTTTATTACTTATACTCCAGTCTCATCCAGAGCTGCATTCACAATTCTACCATTGTTTTTAGTGATGAGTGAGCTATACCATGCTCGGGTGTGCAGTACTCATTAAGGCTAGCTGATGCTCGGATGGGCACGACTTCAGCACCTGAGTATAATAGAAGTCAATGAGGGAGTTGAGCATTTATTGCCCGGTGTGCTGTTGATTATTCATAGTGAAGGTTTTATCACCTGGGATTATCATTGCTGGAATGCACTGGTCTGACCACACTCCCTCTGGTTAGCAGCTCACTGTCTACAGATATTGTACATACAGAGCCTGGTATAGGCAGAGTTAACTTTACGAGCTCTGCTGTATTGCTAAATCTAAAAACTCTGACGTGTCAGAATGGCTGCAGCCTGTAATGTAAGTGATACATCATTGGATTCAGGGACTCTTTGTCTACATCATGGTGCTCTCAGATGAGAAAAAGAAAATTCTTGCTAACAGTTTCCCTTTAACCATTTAGGTCATATGTACACCTCTCACCAGCTACCATAAGACAGTATGCTTTAGATCTGCGAGAACCTGCAGCCTGGGTGTTCAGCAGCTCTGGGTGTGACTGGAGTGTAAGATATGATATAACACTAGGTCAGGAGGAGACACTCAGACCGGGATTGATGTGATGTTGCCGGTGACTCGCCTTTCTCTTGGCTCAGTGATCTGGATAATATCGGCCTCGCCCCGCACTCCTGGGCGTTCATCTCTGGGAGGAGCTGGGAGTGCGGAGCGCTCGGCGATATAATGTAGGAATGTGCTGCCAATGTGCTGCGGTGTCACCGCCACCTCCACTGTCAGAAAACATTAGCCACAGGCACAATGCAGCCGGTCTGATGCCAACCATGGCTCACCACCATGAACATACAAACTGGAGGCTCTGCATGTGATGATGGTGCCAGGGTGTGGGCATCACAGGGGACACCTGGGCCATAATGTCCCACATGAGCAATGCAAAGGCCCAGAGCACGGGAGACCTCTGCCCAAACGTGACCACTCCACGATCTCCAGGAAGTCAATGAGAAATCCATGTACAGTAATGGTCCCAAAAATGTCCCAACCCTCGGCGGTCCATCAGACCAGTCCATGTCCGTCTAATCCGGCAATGGATCCAGTCTCTAGACCTGAACACAACCGCGGGTGGGAGACTGATAAAAGCAGGGCAACATGGCGCCTGGCGTCTGTCTCTCAACTCCAATTCTCACTTTTTTTCCTTGGTTCTCGTAGATTACACACAGAGTTGGGAACTTTTTTAAACATTTTTTATATTTAGCCTCATGTAACAGACTTAGGCTATGTGCGCACGTGTGCGTAATTCATGCAGTTACGCTGCGCTTTGTAGCGCAGCGTAACTGCATGCGTCCTGCGTCCCCTGCATAATCTATGGAGATTGTGCAGGGGCCGTGCGCACGTGGCGTCTTAGAGCGCAGCGCTTCGGCTGCTGCCCGAAACGCTGCGTTCAAGAAGTGACATGTCACTTCTTCCATGTGCTTTGCCGGCAGCCCCTGCTCTGTCTATGGGAGGAGCTGCAGGCAGAGCGCATGGAATCGGCTTTTTTTTTTTATTTCTACGGACATTTTCTGCAGCGATTTGAAGCGCACATGTGCTCTTCAGATCGCTGCAGAAATTTCTGCAGGGCTAGTACGCAACGTGCGCACATAGCCTAATGGCTGACGCATCCTCATATTCTCAAGGTGTTGGCTCATTGGCACCAAGATATCAAGTTGTCTGGATACCAGGGCCAGTATCATCCTGCAGGGGGCGTACCAGTCACTATAGATTTCTGGCCCTAATCATCATTAAACATGAGCGAACCTTTCAAAGTTCGGTTTACCGAGCCTTACCGAACAAACGCTACGCTTGCCAAACTAATCATCGAACCTTATTGAACCCCATTGGATTAAATGGTAGGCCAAACCTAAGACAGAGAAAACTCTTTTAGGGGGGGGTTGAAAAGTTTCTAAAACAGTAAAAATACATTTTACAGTACAGTCCCACTGTGTTGGCATAGCGATTAGCTTCCTAGGCTATTGTCATTAGCAATATAGAGGTGGATGAGAGACAGGTGTAGGGCTGATGCTCCCATACCCCAGCCAAGACAAATGTGGGAGACCCATCTTGGAGTCTTGACATTTAAAAACATTTCAGGCAGACAGCAGCACAGAGGCATCAATTACCCCCCCCCCCACCCTCCCCATTTCTCCATAGTGTGTTAGTGGACCCACTGGACCACAGGGGGGACCCGGACTTACCCTTTAGTGGGAGGGGCTTAGCTTAGTGCCCACCATGAGGGTGATGCTAGTTTCCACTCCCAGGGCAGTGACCAGGACTGTGGCATCTGACCACCATAGCAGGTGACAGACACAGAAATAGATGGGTACAGGTAGGGTCACTGAGGCAGGCTGGCCAGGTGGGTATGGACAGTAATGGTGGGCACGGCAGGGATAGACAGGTATGGGAAAGCAGGTACTGAAGATGGACACAGTGATAATAGGGCAAGAGCACAGTGTGTCGCCCGGGGACCAGGGGGTACTCAGATCCGGGCCACAGGGTCACTTCTGTGGGTATCACGGTGGCGTGACCCGGTCTGTGATCCCAGGCTCCACAGTAAAAGGGGATTTGTTAAGGGAGATTGTCCGTGACGCCACCCACGGTTGTGGTGATTGTGGACACCACCGCTGCTCTTTATGGGGATCCTGGGAGCGATGGTATGGAGCAGCTAGATGTTATATCTCCCCTCCGTGGGTAGGGGGTTGGTTGTCCCGGGGCCCGGTGATGGGGTAAGCAGGGAGCAGGGCGCAGTGCTGCGGTGCGGTGCCCGAGGGCACGGGCGTACTCACAAGTATTTCACACAGAGTCACTGGTAACTAGGAATTGCCGGTGTCCGCAGCCTTCAGTACGGGGTGTTAGTGTCCCACACACGGTGCAGCAGCTCCTGTTGTTCTTTCCCTGCAGCCAGGTGCCTTTCTCTCCACTCTCTTCCTCTTTCTGCTCAGCCGGGAACGGGGAATACACTCCCCTGCAGTGATCCGGGTCACCCAGGTACCGGGGGGCCACTACCCTGCCCGGCTACCTCTGGCCCCTTCCTCACTCACAGCCTGTCCCGGCCCTCTCGGAGCACGCTTCACTTTCAGCCTGGGAGCTACAACTCCAGACTCCTCTTCTGTCTGCCTCTCCAAACACTCTGCTCCAGCTCCTCCCCTCTGCTCTGCTTTTCTCTTACACTGGGGGCTGTGGTTTGTCCTGCTGCACCGGTGTGAGATCAGATTACCAAGGAGGATTAACTCTTTCTGTGACAACCTGGCTTTGCCAGGGCGTCACACACCCCCTTGGTAAAACACGGCCCGTCCTCGGGCCGTCTAGGCACCAACATTTATTAAAACTGGAAAAAGGAAAAATAAACACATTACAATCATACATCTTCCCACATCGGGAGGTACGTTTTCTTAACTCTAAACTGTTCTGCCGCCCCCACCTGCTGTGCAGATGGCCTCCTCCTGAACTTGAGGGCGCTCAACAGGGGTGACAGTCCATAAAACAGTCAACTTTTTAACTTGTGGGTAGCCGTCCATGCTCCACTACCACTGCCGCCACTCCCAGTACGGGGCACGGGTTCCGTGCTCTGCCTCCTGCTCGGAAGCCAGGCCCACTTGGATGCCCTCGGCGCTGGCTACAACCGGCCTCGCTAACTGCCGAGGGCTCCATCTCTCACTGGCCTGCTCCTCCTCTCTGCAGGTGCACTCCGGCTGCTCCACAGCCGTGACGGGGTACCTGGGAGCGGCTGGCGCCACATCTGGGGCAGACTTCCAATCGGGTGCCACCTCCGTTGCGGCCGGGCGGACTGCCGGAGCCGACGTTATCACCGTGGCGGCTGGGCGGACTGCCGGAGCCAGGTAAGATGTCATCGGGGTCGCGGCTACTGCTTGTCCAGGAACGGAATTAGGCAAAGTCCTGGCGTCCCTGCCTTTACAGTCCCGGTCACATGAACTGCAGTTCCTTCCTACTGCTCCCCCTTGGTACTCAGGAGCAGTCCTTCTAGCAACTTTTAAAGTTTCTCTTTCGCTTACGGTCCTCCGGAGCTTCACTTCCGCCCGCGTTCTTTTTCGCGCCCACCGCTTGGGGAAGAAGGCGCTGGGCGGGAGATTTTCGCGCCCAAAATGGCGGCAAAGATGGCGACTTTCAACATTTTTGCAGCGGATCACCGCTGACAGTCCCGAATAAGGCGCACTTCCTCCAGGTAACTGGATGGGTTCGATCCTGTTCGTGACACCAAATGTGTCGCCCGGGGACCAGGGGGTACTCAGATCCGGGCCACAGGGTCACTTCTGTGGGTATCACGGTGGCGTGACCCGGTCTGTGATCCCAGGCTCCACAGTAAAAGGGGATTTGTTAAGGGAGATTGTCCGTGACACCACCCACGGTTGTGGTGATTGTGGACACCACCGCTGCTCTTTATGGGGATCCCGGGAGCGATGGTATGGAGCAGCTAGATGTTATATCTCCCCTCCGTGGGTAGGGGGTTGGTTGTCCCGGGGCCCGGTGATGGGGTAAGCAGGGCGCAGTGCTGCGGTGTGGTGCCCCTCCCCTCTGCTCTGCTTTTCTCTTACACTGGGGGCTGTGGTTTGTCCTGCTGCACCGGTGTGAGATCAGATTACCAAGGAGGATTAACTCTTTCTGTGACAACCTGGCTTTGCCAGGGCGTCACAACAGGACCTGACAACTAGCTAGGTAGCAAACTAGATCACTGACTAACTAGAGACAATGCACAGGCACCTCCCCTAATAGGAGGATGCCTTAAATACACAGTGCCTCTCAGCCATAGGCCACCAGGTTTACACCGTTATCGCACATGGCCTTCCCTGGCTCTAGGTTCATTGGTGACAGCCATCAAACAAACTTGACCTGGATAGTGGTCCAGAACTCTGTAGCTGTGTGACTGCGTTCTCTGATGCAGATTAATTTCAGCACTGCCTGATTGTGGTGAGCCCTGGCCGAGCTGTAGGGAGGTGGAGGCCCTAGAGCAGGCGGAGGAAACAGAAGCAGTGCAGGAAGCCGTAGATCCAGAGATTTGTACAGCAAACCTTGGGGATTTAAAGATGTGGTAACAGCCCCTTCCCCGCCTGCCCCCACAGTCACCAGAGTCACCCAGTGCCCAGTCAGTGAGATGTGACGCCCCTGGCCATTCTTCTGTAGCACCCCACGGGGCAGGTGGTTAACCTACTTGTTGCCGGGCCGTTGCGGTTCGTCAGGAGATGTCACGGGTGGCCTTGCCCGGTTCAGTTGCCCTGAGGTTCAGTTGCCCTGAGGCATACAGTAAAAGGAAGGGGAAGTGGGCTGATTGGTAAAATTTGTCATGACGCCACCTGTGATATGCGGCCAGGGAGTAGCTGCTGCTGCAGAATTCCTCACCGGGGCAGGTGTTATGGCAGCCAGGATGGTGTCGCTCCCCACAGGTGGAGTGTGCCCCGGGTGGGATGACGGGGGTTGGCAGTCCCTTGGAAGCACCGAAGCGCTGGGCGACGGTGTCGCTAAACAGAGTCTGAGTCAGCAACTGCGGTTCCAGGTTCTTTTACTCACTGCTTTAAAGCGCACCCAGGGCTGGTCTCTGCCGTCGTGGGCTCCGGTCAATCCCAAGCAAGTAAGAGGCCACCACCGGTGTTTGAAGAGAGAGAGAGAATCTCCTTTTCCTAGGATGTGCCCCTCAGCAGTTAGGAACCCGGGATGAGCTCCCGCTCCAAGCCCCAGGCCTAGTGAAGTCCAAGAGTTCCCGAATTGTCTTGTCAGAACTATGGTCCTGACTTTGTCTGTATGAGTGTGTTGCACCTACCTGTACCCTCAAATGAAACCCGCCCCCCAGGTGGCTGGCTTCAATGACCGGGGAAGTCCCATGCCTCGTGATAGCCAACCCTCTATCTATCCTGAGCCATTCCCCTTGTGAGAAGGCTCCTAAGTTGTATGTGAGATGAAATGTGGTGACACCGATGGTTAATCCCCCTTTACCTGAGATGGGCACCACACCTTAACTGAGGTGCAGTACCCTGTGGAGAGCAGAGTCTTAGGGGCGCTACATTTGCTCGTCCAGGTGTCAGTGGTGAAATACACCCTGGAAGACACTGGGTTATTCAAGGAAAAGGTAATGTTTTCTGCAACATGCTTGGGTAGGAAGTAGCATAGTTTGCAAGGCGGAAGGAAGACCTTACGTCCATCTAGTTCAGCCTATTTTTAGTGCCGCTGTTCTCCAGTGTTGAACCAGGGGAAGGTAAAACCCACAGAGTACGAGCCGATTTTCTTCATAGGAAAAAATATTCTTTCCCGACTCCTAATCTGGGTCACCTATCTACCTGTAATATTATGCTATTCATAACCTTCTATACTGTTACTAACAAGAAAAGCCTCCATTCCTCTCTTACATTCATTCAGTGAGTTGCCATCACCACTTCCTCAGGAAGAGAGTTCCAGAGACTCACTGCTCTTACCGTGAAGAACCCTCTTCTATGCTGATGTAGGAATTTTCTTTCCTCCAATCGAAGAGAATGCCCCCTTGCTCTTGTCATAGTCCTTGGTATAAACAGATCATGGGAGAGATCTCTATATGGCCCTCTGATATATTTGTACATATTTATTAGGTCTCCCCTAAGTCTTCTCTTTTCTAGAGTAAATAGACCTAATTTTGATAACCTTTCCGTGTATTGTAATGCACCCACTCCATTTATTATTTTAGTAGCCCGCCTCTGAACCCTTTCAAGTTCAGTAATGTCTTTCTTGAGCACCGGTGCTCAAAATTGCACACAATACTCCAAGTGTGGTGTGACAAGTGATTTGTACAGAGGGAGAATGATGTTTTCATCTCGTGCCCCCAGACCTCTTCTAATGCATCCCATCACCCTATTTGTTTTGGTGGCTGCTGCCTGACACTGGGCACTCCAATTTAGATTCTTATTCACTAAGATGCCTAAGTCTTTTTCCATGTCTGATTTCCCCAGCAGTTTCCCATTTAGTAAGTAATCGTAGCATCTGTTTCTCCTTCCCATGTGCAGAACCTTACACTTATCTGTGTTACACCTCATTTGCCATTTTTCAGCCCAATTCTCCAATTTACTCAAATCCATCTGTAGTTGAAAACTGTCCTCCTTTGTGTTAACTACCTTACATAGTTTTGTATCATCTGCAAATACTGATATTTTACTCTGTAAACCATCCACCAGATCATTAATAAATATATTAAATAGTAGCGGGCCCAGTACAGACCCCACTAGTAACCCTGGCCCAATCTGAGTACGCGCCATTAATAACCACTCTTTGTGTTCTACCACTAAGCCAGCTACCTACCCATCTACACACATTTTCCCCGAGCCCAAGCTTTCTCATTTTACTTAGCAGTCTTTTATGTGGGACAGTGTCAAATGCTTTACCGAAGTCGAGATAAATGACATCCAATGATTCTCCTCGGTCCATGTGAGAGCTTACATCCTCATAGAAGCTGATCAGGTTAGTTTGACAGCAGCGATCCTTCATAAATCCATGCTGATATGGAGTTAAACAGTTATTAACATTGAGACATTCCATAATAGTATCCCTTAAAAACGCTTCAAACATTTTACCCACAACAGATGTTAAGCTTACCGGCCTATAGTTTCCAGGTTGCCTTTTAGATCCCTTTTTGAATATTGGTACCACATTTGCCGCCAATCCAGTGGAACAGACCCAGTTTCTATAGAGTCTTTAAATATAAGGAATAGAGGCCTGTCTATCACATTACTTAACTCCCTTAATACCCGAGGGTGAATGCCATCAGGGCCTGGTGATTTGTCAATTTTAATGTTACTAAGTCGGTTCTGCACTTCTTCCTGGGTTAGGCAGGTCATACTTAATGAAGCGTTTACATGATCACTCTGCATTTCCCCTGGCATATGCTTTTCCTGTGTGAACACAGTGGAGAAAAAAGTATTTAAAACATTTGCTTTTCCCACATCGCTTTCTATGATTTTACCCTCATTATTCTTATTCTTTAAAGGGCCAACACCAACAATTTTAATCGTTTTGCTTTTAAATATAATAAAGAATAGTTTGGGATTTGCTTTGCTTTCCTTAGCAATGAGTCTCTCAGTTTCTACTTTTCCTAAATATATTTGTTTTTTACACATTTTATTTTTTTCTCTATATATTTTTAATGCTTCTTCGCTGCCTTCTTGTTTTAGCTTTTTAAATGCCTTTTTCTTATTATTCATTGCCCCTTTTACATCCTTATTAAGCCACATTGGTTTTCTCCTGTTCCTAGCCCTTTTATTTCTGTATGGTATGGCTCGCTCGCAGTGGGTGTTTAATACCGATTTAAACATTTCCCACTTATTTTCTGTGCTCCCATTTTTGAGGACATTGTCCCAATCAATTTGGCGAAGGTCTTCTCTAAGCTGATCACACTTTGCTTTCCTGAAATTCAGCGTTTTTGTAACCCCCCTCCAAGGCACCTTACTGAAGGACAAGTGGAATTGTATTATATTGTGGTCACTGTTCCCGAGGTGCCCATCCACTCGTACGTCTGTTATTCTATCTGGCCTGTTGCTTAAAATTAAGTCCAGAAGGGCTGCCCCTCTATCCGGCCTCCAGAAGGGCTGCCCCTCTATCCGGCCTCCAGAAGGGCTGCCCCTCTATCCGGCCTCCAGAAGGGCTGTCCTTCTATCCGGCCTCCAGAAGGGCTGCCCCTCTATCCGGCCTCCAGAAGGGCTGCCCCTCTATCCGGCCTCCAGAAGGGCTGCCTCTCTATCCGGCCTCCAGAAGGGCTGCCCCTCTATCCGGCCTCCAGAAGGGTTGTCCCTCTATCCGGCCTCCAAAAGGGTTGTCCCTCTAGTTGGGCCTGGAGAGCTGTCCCTCTATCCGGCCTCCAGAAGGGTTGTCCCTCTAGTTGGGCCTGGAGGGCTGTCCCTCTATCCGGCCTCCAGAAGGGCTGTCCCTCTAGTTGGGCCTGGAGGGCTGTCCCTCTATCCGGCCTCCAGAAGGGTTGTCCCTCTAGTTGGGCCTGGAGGGCTGTCCCTCTATCCGGCCTCCAGAAGGGTTGTCCCTCTAGTTGGGCCTGGAGGGCTGTCCCTCTATCCGGCCTCCAGAAGGGCTGTCCCTCTAGTTGGGCCTGGAGAGCTGTCCCTCTATCCGGCCTCCAGAAGGGCTGTCCCTCTAGTTGGGCCTGGAGGGCTGTCCCTCTATCCGGCCTCCAGAAGGGCTGTCCCTCTAGTTGGGCCTGAAGGGCTGTCCCTCTAGTTGGGCCTGAAGGGCTGTCCCTCTAGTTGGGCCTGAAGGGCTGTCCCTCTAGTTGGGCCTGAAGGGTTGTCCCTCTAGTTGGGCCTGGAGGGCTGTCCCTCTATCCGGCCTCCAGAAGGGTTGTCCCTCTAGTTGGGCCTGAAGGGCTGTCCCTCTAGTTGGGCCTGAAGGGCTGTCCCTCTAGTTGGGCCTGAAGGGCTGTCCCTCTAGTTGGGCCTGAAGGGTTGTCCCTCTAGTTGGGCCTGGAGGACTGTCCCTCTATCCGGCCTCCAGAAGGGTTGTCCCTCTAGTTGGTCCTGGAGGGCTGTCCCTCTATCCGGCCTCCAGAAGGGCTGCCCCTCTATCCGGCCTCCAGAAGGGCTGTCCTTCTATCCGGCCTCCAGAAGGGCTGCCCCTCTATCCGGCCTCCAGAAGGGCTGCCCCTCTATCCGGCCTCCAGAAGGGCTGCCTCTCTATCCGGCCTCCAGAAGGGCTGCCCCTCTATCCGGCCTCCAGAAGGGTTGTCCCTCTATCCGGCCTCCAAAAGGGTTGTCCCTCTAGTTGGGCCTGGAGAGCTGTCCCTCTATCCGGCCTCCAGAAGGGTTGTCCCTCTAGTTGGGCCTGGAGGGCTGTCCCTCTATCCGGCCTCCAGAAGGGCTGTCCCTCTAGTTGGGCCTGGAGAGCTGTCCCTCTATCCGGCCTCCAGAAGGGCTGTCCCTCTAGTTGGGCCTGGAGGGCTGTCCCTCTATCCGGCCTCCAGAAGGGCTGTCCCTCTAGTTGGGCCTGAAGGGCTGTCCCTCTAGTTGGGCCTGAAGGGCTGTCCCTCTAGTTGGGCCTGAAGGGCTGTCCCTCTAGTTGGGCCTGAAGGGTTGTCCCTCTAGTTGGGCCTGGAGGGCTGTCCCTCTATCCGGCCTCCAGAAGGGTTGTCCCTCTAGTTGGGCCTGAAGGGCTGTCCCTCTAGTTGGGCCTGAAGGGCTGTCCCTCTAGTTGGGCCTGAAGGGCTGTCCCTCTAGTTGGGCCTGAAGGGTTGTCCCTCTAGTTGGGCCTGGAGGACTGTCCCTCTATCCGGCCTCCAGAAGGGTTGTCCCTCTAGTTGGTCCTGGAGGGCTGTCCCTCTATCCGGCCTCCAGGAGGGCTGTCCCTCTAGTTGGGCCTGGAGGGCTGTCCCTCTATCCGGCCTCCAGAAGGGCTGTCCCTCTAGTTGGGCCTGAAGGGCTGTCCCTCTAGTTGGGCCTGAAGGGCTGTCCCTCTAGTTGGGCCTGAAGGGCTGTCCCTCTAGTTGGGCCTGAAGGGCTGTCCCTCTAGTTGGGCCTGGAGGGCTGTCCCTCTAGTTGGGCCTGGAGGGCTGTCCCTCTATCCGGCCTCCAGAAGGGCTGTCCCTCTAGTTGGGCCTGGAGGGCTGTCCCTCTATCCGGCCTCCAGAAGGGTTGTCCCTCTAGTTGGGCCTGGAGGGCTGTCCCTCTATCCGGCCTCCAGAAGGGCTGTCCCTCTAGTTGGGCCTGGAGAGCTGTCCCTCTATCCGGCCTCCAGAAGGGCTGTCCCTCTAGTTGGGCCTGGAGGGCTGTCCCTCTATCCGGCCTCCAGAAGGGCTGTCCCTCTAGTTGGGCCTGAAGGGCTGTCCCTCTAGTTGGGCCTGAAGGGCTGTCCCTCTAGTTGGGCCTGAAGGGCTGTCCCTCTAGTTGGGCCTGAAGGGTTGTCCCTCTAGTTGGGCCTGGAGGGCTGTCCCTCTATCCGGCCTCCAGAAGGGTTGTCCCTCTAGTTGGGCCTGAAGGGCTGTCCCTCTAGTTGGGCCTGAAGGGCTGTCCCTCTAGTTGGGCCTGAAGGGCTGTCCCTCTAGTTGGGCCTGAAGGGTTGTCCCTCTAGTTGGGCCTGGAGGACTGTCCCTCTATCCGGCCTCCAGAAGGGTTGTCCCTCTAGTTGGTCCTGGAGGGCTGTCCCTCTATCCGGCCTCCAGGAGGGCTGTCCCTCTAGTTGGGCCTGGAGGGCTGTCCCTCTATCCGGCCTCCAGAAGGGCTGTCCCTCTAGTTGGGCCTGAAGGGCTGTCCCTCTAGTTGGGCCTGAAGGGCTGTCCCTCTAGTTGGGCCTGAAGGGCTGTCCCTCTAGTTGGGCCTGAAGGGCTGTCCCTCTAGTTGGGCCTGAAGGGCTGTCCCTCTAGTTGGGCCTGAAGGGCTGTCCCTCTAGTTGGGCCTGAAGGGCTGTCCCTCTAGTTGGGCCTGAAGGGCTGTCCCTCTAGTTGGGCCTGAAGGGCTGTCCCTCTAGTTGGGCCCGGCACAAGTTGGGACAGATAATTATCCTTAGTTACTGACAGAAGCCGGTTTCCTTTCTGAGATACACAGGTTTCAGTTTCCCAGTCTATATCGGGGGAGTTGAAGTCCCCCATAATAATCACCTCATTGTGATTTGCTGCTTTGTCTATTAGTTTCTGTAAAAGGGAACATAGTTAGAAGGGGAATAAAACACCAACACCCCAACTATTGTTGTGCAAAAAGGTGTAATAGACCTTCGTCTCTTGACTATCACAAAGGATCTATTCCCAATATCACAAATATACTTTATATATTCCCAAGGGTAATAATTTCTCTGTTACTATTGCCTTATTCTGCTTTGCCCTTAAGCCCTGGTGCATCCCAATCAAGCATATACTCAGAGTCACTTTGTTATAATAATAAAATATAACAAGTTTATTATTAACTAACAAGACTACAAGAATACACTATATAATTCAAGCACATGTAATCACTATGAAAAGCATATACTAATATATACACATAAAATACAATAAAACACCAGTAAATACTTTACTATAAAAGCCACAGTTACATACCACCCACTATGGCACTCACACAGTTACAGCCCACCCAACAATATACTATCTATCCCTATATGAGGAGTACTCAGCCATCCTTTTGTGTGACCATCCAGGAAGCAAGAGAGAAGAAGAAGAGAGAGGTCAGCTTAATATAGGGCTTATGACCAAGATTCATTTAGCCCTATGATTGGCTGTAACCTGTGATGTCATGGGGGCGTGTGTATAGCCAGGTGTTGGAGAACGCCTCCCAACCTGGCGGAGGGTAAAAGACATGATCTTCCGTGTGTGTTACCCTCCCCATCTAGCACAAGAGAAATTATATTATTATATATTATTTCACAATTAACTTCCCTGCTACAGTTTCAATAATACATTTTCAGTGGTTTCTGTTATATTTGGTGGCTTATAACAAACCCCTATGAGGATTTTATTAGTTTTCCCTCCTTGTATCTCCCCCCATAGAGACTCCACCTCTTCATTTCCCTCTTGTATATCTTAGTCTGGGCTTTAAACTGGACTTTATATATAGACAGACTCCACCCCCTGGACTTTATATATAGACAGACTCCACCCCCTGGACTTTATATATAGACAGACTCCACCCCCTGGACTTTATATATAGACAGACTCCACCCCCTAAACTTTATATAAATGTGACGCCCTGGGCAAGCCAGGGGTCACAGGTCACAACACCACACGCACCCCACATTCCCTGCAGGTACACCAGCTAACCTACAAATCCTTGTTGCCTTCCTCCAGGGGCTGGTGTCCACACCAGGGGGTGGAGCCAGGCAGTTGGTGTCCGCCCACCAAGGAGTTCATAGCCCTGGAGGCAGGAAGAACCAGGCAGTTCAGTTTAGGAGGAGGAAGTGAAAGGAGTAACAACAGAGTGTAGCTCAGGAGGGAGCTAGAGTGAAGTGAAACATCAGTGGAAGTGACAGCCTGAAGCTGGTCTGTGGCTGTGTGCCCGGACGGAGTCAGCAAGGTCAGCAGACGGCGGTGAAGGTCTGCAGTGGGACTGTCTGGAGGTTGCTGGAAGGGCCACGGAGGCTGTGTGTATCCGGGGGTCTGGAGCAGTATACAAAGGGCAGTCAGCACCAAGGCAGGGGCCTTTCGGATCCCGGCAAGGCTTGGAGTCGCCGTAAATTGCCAAATCCGTTAGTGAAGGGGACGTCTGTCTCCTAACAAGCAAGTCCTGATTGACGGCAAAGGTCCAACCATAACGGGGAAACACCGCCACCGCCAAGGCACCAGTTTCCCAGGGCCGGCGCCTGCGGGCAAGAGAGTGGCTCCTCCGGTCCAGATTGTAGCCGGGGAGCGAGTAATTGGTGGGAACCCATCGCTACCAAATAGACATTTCAAAGGTGCAGGGAAGAGACCGTCACCGCTAACTGCAGGGAACCGCAGCACTGTGAACCGTCCGAGGGACCCGTCCAAGCAGCCATTTGTTTACCGAGAACTGTGTCGTGTTTACTGGCTGAGTGAGTACCTCTGTGCCGCAAGGCACAGCGCTGCCCCTGCGCCCCTGCGTCTCACTGGGCCCCGGGATCACCAACCCCTACCCACGGAGGGACAACATAACAACTGGCTGCTCCACCTCACCATCCCCGGGATCCCCATGTAGAGCAGCGGTGGTGGCGTCACGGACAATAGACTTTATTCCCAAAACACCAACCCCTTTTCACTCACGGGCGAGGAGTGCCGCTCGAGAACCCCCGGGATCCGGCCCATCGCTCGAGCCACCACTGAGCAGCAGCAGCCGGACTCGAGCAGAGGGGTGAGCGCAGTGCTGACACCCTCCTCCCCGCCCGCGACATATACACAGACTCCACCCCCTGGACTTTATATATAGACAGACTCCACCCCCTGGACTTTATATATAGACAGACTCCACCCCCTGGACTTTATATATAGACAGACTCTACCAACCGGACTTTATATATAGACAGACTCCACCCCCTGGACTTTATATTAAGACAGACTCCACCCCCTTTACTGTTTTTACGATCCCTCCTAAACAATTCATATCCTTGCAGGTTAGCCGCCCAGTCATAACTATCATCTAACCATGTCTCAGTTATTCCTACTATGTGGTATTTTTCCTCGTACATTACCAGCTCCACAGCTTTATTAGAGAATGGCGACTGTTCATCTGGTTCTGGGGGACTGCGACGGCCATCAGGTGTCAGAAACCGTCTGTATCCACCAGCCAGAAAGGCAGCATTTCCATGGCCAACCGTTTCGATATGGAGAAGTTCAAGCTCTTTGCCTTGGCATCCATGGAAGGAAATGGTCTTTTACGTGCCCAAAGCTGCGTGACCGAGGGCTGGCTGCTGTCAACCTCGTCGTGATTCACCCCTCATGGTTGATGTACCCTTCCCCTTTCAAACAGGTGTTTCCCAACCCTACACCCACACACATGGCAATATTGTGAAGGCCCTAAGAAGTACCAATAACTAGAAATGTGGTTCACTGTGTAATTTGGAGCAGACACGGTAAAGTGCCAAGACATTTTACCTAGTTCACTAGCAAATTTACAGCAAGCAGCACTAATTGAGAGCAGCAGTAATACGTAGCAATGGATATTTAGATCCTTCCCTGATAACTCTTTAGCAGCACTGACAAGTACCAATCCCTATATCTACCATTAGATGCTGATTTGTGGCACACAGCTACCCCTGCACTGCACGCCCCTATTCCCCACTATCGCTCCCCTATCATTACACCCCTAGCTGAGCTCACTGTCCAGCAGCCCCGGAGGCAGCAGCTTCCCCTGCACTGCACGCCCCTATTCTCCACTATGGCTCTCCTATCATTACACCCCTAGCTGAGCTCACTGTCCAGCAGCCCCGGAGGCAGCAGCTTTCCCTGCACTGCACGCCCCTATTCCCCACTATCGCTCCCCTATCATTACACCCCTAGCTGAGCTCACTGTCCAGCAGCCCCGGAGGCAGCAGCTACCCCTGAACTGCACGCCCCTATTCCCCACTATCGCTCCCCTATCATTACACCCCTAGCTGAGCTCACTGTCCAGCAGCCCCGGAGGCAGCAGCTACCCCTGCACTGCACGTCCCTATTCTCCACTATCGCTCCCCTATCATTACACTCCTAGCTGAGCTCACTGTCCAGCAACCCCGGAGGCAGCAGCTTCCCCTGCACTGCACGCCCCTATTCTCCACTATGGCTCTCCTATCATTACACCCCTAGCTGAGCTCACTGTCCAGCAGCCCCGGAGGCAGTAGCTACCCCTGCACTGCACGTCCCTATTCTCCACTATGGCTCTCCTATCATTACACCCCTAGCTGAGCTCACTGTCTAGCAGCCCCGGAGGCAGCAGCTTCCCCTGCACTGCACGCCCCTATTCTCCACTATGGCTCTCCTATCATTACACCCCTAGCTGAGCTCACTGTCCAGCAGCCCCGGAGGCAGTAGCTACCCCTGCACTGCACGTCCCTATTCTCCACTATCGCTCCCCTATCATTACACCCCTAGCTGAGCTCACTGTCCAGCAGCCCCGGAGGCAGCAGCTTTCCCTGCACTGCATGCCCCTATTCTCCACTATGGCTCTCCTATCATTACACCCCTAGCTGAGCTCACTGTCCAGCAGCCCCGGAGGCAGCAGCTTCCCCTGCACTGCACGCCCCTATTCTCCACTATGGCTCTCCTATCATTACACCCCTAGCTGAGCTCACTGTCCAGCAGCCCCGGAGGCAGCAGCTTCCCCTGCACTGCACGCCCCTATTCTCCACTATGGCTCTCCTATCATTACACCCCTAGCTGAGCTCACTGTCCAGCAGCCCCGGAGGCAGCAGCTTCCCCTGCACTGCACGCCCCTATTCTCCACTATGGCTCTCCTATCATTACACCCCTAGCTGAGCTCACTGTCCAGCAGCCCCGGAGGCAGTAGCTACCCCTGCACTGCACGCCCCTATTCTCCACTATGGCTCTCCTATCATTACACCCCTAGCTGAGCTCACTGTCCAGCAGCCCCGGAGGCAGCAGCTTTCCCTGCACTGCACGCCCCTATTCTCCACTATGGCTCTCCTATCATTACACCCCTAGCTGAGCTCACTGTCCAGCAGCCCCGGAGGCAGCAGCTACCCCTGCACTGCATGTCCCTATACTCCACTATGGCTCTCCTATCATTACACCCCTAGCTGAGCCCACTGTCCAGCAGCCCCGGAGGCAGCAGCTTTCCCTGCACTGCACGTCCCTATTCTACACTATCGCTCTCCTATCATTACACTCCTAGCTGAGCTCACTGTCCAGCAGCCCCGGAGGCAGCAGCTTCTCCTGCACTGCACGTCCCTATTCTCCACTATGGCTCTCCTATCATTACACCCCTAGCTGAGCTCACTGTCCAGCAGCCCCGGAGGCAGTAGCTACCCCTGCACTGCACGCCCCTATTCTCCACTATGGCTCTCCTATCATTACACCCCTAGCTGAGCTCACTGTCCAGCAGCCCCGGAGGCAGCAGCTTTCCCTGCACTGCACGCCCCTATTCTCCACTATGGCTCTCCTATCATTACACCCCTAGCTGAGCTCACTGTCCAGCAGCCCCGGAGGCAGCAGCTACCCCTGCACTGCATGTCCCTATACTCCACTATGGCTCTCCTATCATTACACCCCTAGCTGAGCCCACTGTCCAGCAGCCCCGGAGGCAGCAGCTTTCCCTGCACTGCACGTCCCTATTCTACACTATCGCTCTCCTATCATTACACCCCTAGCTAAGCTCACTGTCCAGCAGCCCCGGAGGCAGCAGCTTTCCCTGCACTGCACGTCCCTATTCTCCACTATCGCTCCCCTATCATTACACCCCTAGCTGAGCCCACTGTCCAGCAGCCCCGGAGGCAGCAGCTTCCCCTGCACTGCTCACCCCTATTCTACACTATCGCTCTCCTATCATTACACCCCTAGCTTAGTTCACTGTCCAGCAACCCCGGAGGCAGCAGCTTTCCCTGCACTGCACGTCCCTATTCTACACTATCGCTCTCCTATCATTACACCCCTAGCTGAGCTCACTGTCCAGCAGCCCCGGAGGCAGCAGCTTCCCCTGCACTGCTCACCCCTATTCTACACTATCGCTCTCCTATCATTACACCCCTAGCTTAGTTCACTGTCCAGCAGCCCCGGAGGCAGCAGCTTTCCCTGCACTGCACGTCCCTATTCTACACTATCGCTCTCCTATCATTACACCCCTAGCTGAGCTCACTGTCCAGCAGCCCCGGAGGCAGCAGCTTTCCCTGCACTGCACGCCCCTATTCTCCACTATCGCTCTTCTATCATTACACCCCTAGCTGAGCTCACTCTCCAGCAGCCCCGGAGGCAGCAGCTTTCCCTGCACTGCACGTCCCTATTCTCCACTATCACTCTCTCCTATCATTACACCCCTAGCTGAGCTCACTGTCCAGCAGCCCCGGAGGCAGCAGCTTCCCCTGCACTGCACGCCCCTATTCTACACTATCGCTCTCCTATCATTACACCCCTAGCTTAGTTCACTGTCCAGCAACCCCGGAGGCAGCAGCTTTCCCTGCACTGCACGTCCCTATTCTACACTATCGCTCTCCTATCATTACACCCCTAGCTGAGCTCACTGTCCAGCAGCCCCGGAGGCAGCAGCTTCCCCTGCACTGCTCACCCCTATTCTACACTATCGCTCTCCTATCATTACACCCCTAGCTTAGTTCACTGTCCAGCAGCCCCGGAGGCAGCAGCTTTCCCTGCACTGCACGTCCCTATTCTACACTATCGCTCTCCTATCATTACACCCCTACCTGAGCTCACTGTCCAGCAGCCCCGGAGGCAGCAGCTTTCCCTGCACTGCACGCCCCTATTCTCCACTATCGCTCTTCTATCATTACACCCCTAGCTGAGCTCACTCTCCAGCAGCCCCGGAGGCAGCAGCTTTCCCTGCACTGCACGTCCCTATTCTCCACTATCACTCTCTCCTATCATTACACCCCTAGCTGAGCTCACTGTCCAGCAGCCCCGGAGGCAGCAGCTTCCCCTGCACTGCACGCCCCTATTCTACACTATCGCTCTCCTATCATTACACCCCTAGCTTAGTTCACTGTCCAGCAACCCCGGAGGCAGCAGCTTTCCCTGCACTGCACGCCCCTATTCTCCACTATCGCTCTTCTATCATTACACCCCTAGCTGAGCTCACTGTCCAGCAGCCCCGGAGGCAGCAGCTTTCCCTGCACTGCACGTCCCTATTCTCCACTATCACTCTCTCCTATAATTACACCCCTAGCTGAGCTCACTGTCCAGCAGCCCCGGAGGCAGCAGCTTCCCCTGCACTGCACGCCCCTATTCTCCACTATGGCTCTCCTATCATTACACCCCTAGCTTAGTTCACTGTCCAGCAGCCCCAGAGGCAGCAGCTTTCCCTGCACTGCACGCCCCTATTCTCCACTATCGCTCCCCTATCATTACACCCCTAGCTGAGCTCACTGTCCAGCAGCCCCGGAGGCAGCAGCTACCCCAGCACTGCACGCCCCTATTCTACACTATCGCTCCCCTATCATTACACCCCTAGCTGAGCTCACTGTCCAGCAGCCCCGGAGGCAGCAGCTTTCCCTGCACTGCATGCCCCTATTCTCCACTAAGGCTCTCCTATCATTACACCCCTAGCTGAGCTCACTGTCCAGCAGCCCCGGAGGCAGCAGCTTTACCTGCACTGCATGCCCCTATTCTCCACTAAGGCTCTCCTATCATTACACCCCTAGCTGAGCTCACTGTCCAGCAGCCCCGGAGGCAGCAGCTTTCCCTGCACTGCACGTCCCTATTCTCCACTATCACTCTCTCCTATCATTACACCCCTAGCTGAGCTCACTGTCCAGCAGCCCCGGAGGCAGCAGCTTCCCCTGCACTGCACGCCCCTATTCTACACTATCGCTCTCCTATCATTACACCCCTAGCTTAGTTCACTGTCCAGCAACCCCGGAGGCAGCAGCTTTCCCTGCACTGCACGCCCCTATTCTCCACTATCGCTCTTCTATCATTACACCCCTAGCTGAGCTCACTGTCCAGCAGCCCCGGAGGCAGCAGCTTTCCCTGCACTGCACGTCCCTATTCTCCACTATCACTCTCTCCTATAATTACACCCCTAGCTGAGCTCACTGTCCAGCAGCCCCGGAGGCAGCAGCTTCCCCTGCACTGCACGCCCCTATTCTCCACTATGGCTCTCCTATCATTACACCCCTAGCTTAGTTCACTGTCCAGCAGCCCCAGAGGCAGCAGCTTTCCCTGCACTGCACGCCCCTATTCTCCACTATCGCTCCCCTATCATTACACCCCTAGCTGAGCTCACTGTCCAGCAGCCCCGGAGGCAGCAGCTACCCCAGCACTGCACGCCCCTATTCTACACTATCGCTCCCCTATCATTACACCCCTGGCTGAGCTCACTGTCCAGCAGCCCCGGAGGCAGCAGCTTTCCCTGCACTGCATGCCCCTATTCTCCACTAAGGCTCTCCTATCATTACACCCCTAGCTGAGCTCACTGTCCAGCAGCCCCAGAGGCAGCAGCTTTCCCTGCACTGCACGCCCCTATTCTCCACTATCACTCCCCTATCATTACACCCCTAGCTGAGCTCACTGTCCAGCAGCCCCGGAGGCAGCAGCTACCCCTGCACTGCATGCCCCTATTCTCCACTATGGCTCGCCTATCATTACACCCCTAGCTGAGCTCACTGTCCAGCAGCCCCGGAGGCAGCAGCTACCCCTGCACTGCATGCCCCTATTCTCCACTATGGTTCTCCTATCATTACACCCCTAGCTGAGCTCACTGTCCAGCAGCCCCGGAGGCAGCAGCTTCCCCTGCACTGCACGTCACTATTCTCCACTATCGCTCTCCTATCATTACACCCCTAGCTGAGCTCACTGTCCAGCAGCCCCGGAGGCAGCAGCTTTCCCTGCCCTGCACGCCCCTATTCTCCACTATCGCTCTCCTAACATTACACCCCGAGCTGAGCTCACTGTCCAGCAGCCCCGGAGGCAGCAGCTTTCCTTGCACTGCACGTCCCTATTCTACACTATCGCTCTCCTATCATTACACCCCTAGCTGAGCTCACTGTCCAGCAGCCCCGGAGGCAGCAGCTACCCCTGCACTGCATGCCCCTATTCTCCACTATGGCTCTCCTATCATTACACCCCTAGCTGAGCTCACTGTCCAGCAGCCCCGGAGGCAGCAGCTTTCCCTGCACTGCACGTCCCTATTTTACATTATTACTCTCCTATCATTACACCCCTAGCTGAGCTCCCTGTCCAGCAGCCCCGGAGGCAGCAGCTTCCCCTGCACTGCACGTCACTATTCTCCACTATCGCTCTCCTATCATTACACCCCTAGCTGAGCTCACTGTCCAGCAGCCCCGGAGGCAGCAGCTTCCCCTGCACTGCACGTCCCTATTCTCCACTATCACTCTCCTATCATTACACCCCTAGCTGAGCTCACTGTCCAGCAGCCCCGGAGGCAGCAGCTTTCCCTGCACTGCATGCCCCTATTCTCCACTATCGCTCTCCTAACATTACACCCCTAGCTGAGCTCACTGTCCAGCAGCCCCGGAGGCAGCAGCTTTCCTTGCACTGCACGTCCCTATTCTACATTATTACTCTCCTATCATTACACCCCTAGCTGAGCTCACTGTCCAGCAGCCCCGGAGGCAGCAGCTTTCCCTGCACTGCACGCCCCTATTCTCCACTATGGCTCTCCTATCATTACACCCCTAGCTGAGCTCACTGTCCAGCAGCCCCGGAGGCAGCAGCTTCCCCTGCACTGCACGCCCCTATTCTCCACTATCGCTCTCCTAACATTACACCCCTAGCTGAGCTCACTGTCCAGCAGCCCCGGAGGCAGCAGCTTTCCCTGCACTGCACGCCCCTATTTTCCACTATCGCTCTCCTATCATTACAACCCTAGCTGAGCTCACTGTCCAGCAGCCCCGGAGGCAGCAGCTTTCCCTGCACTGCACGTCCCTATTCTACTTTATGGCTCGCCTATCATTACACCCCTAGCTGAGCTCACTGTCCAGCAGCCCCGGAGGCAGCAGCTTTCCCTGCACTGCACGCCCCTATTCTCCACTATGGCTCTCCTATCATTACACCCCTAGCTGAGCTCACTGTCCAGCAGCCCCGGAGGCAGCAGCTTTCCCTGCACTGCACGCCCGTATTCTCCACTATCGCTCTCCTATCATTACACCCCTAGCTGAGCTCACTGTCCAGCAGCCCCGGAGGCAGCAGCTTCCCCTGCACTGCACGCCCCTATTCTCCACTATCGCTCTCCTAACATTACACCCCTAGCTGAGCTCACTGTCCAGCAGCCCCGGAGGCAGCAGCTTTCCCTGCACTGCACGCCCCTATTTTCCACTATCGCTCTCCTATCATTACAACCCTAGCTGAGCTCACTGTCCAGCAGCCCCGGAGGCAGCAGCTTTCGCTGCACTGCACGTCCCTATTCTACACTATGGCTCGCCTATCATTACACCCCTAGCTGAGCTCACTGTCCAGCAGCCCCAGAGGCAGCAGCTTTCCTGCACTGCAGGTCCCTATTCTCCACTATGGCTCTCCTATCATTACACCCCTAGCTGAGCTCACTGTCCAGCAGCCCCGGAGGCAGCAGCTTTCCCTACACTGCACGTCCCTATTCTCCACTATCACTCTCTCCTATCATTACACCCCTAGCTGAAGCTGAGCTCACTGTCCAGCAGCCCCGGAGGCAGCAGCTTTCCCTGCACTGCACGTCCCTATTCTACACTATGGCTCGCTTATCATTACACCCCTAGCTGAGCTCACTGTCCAGCAGCCCCGGAGGCAGCAGCTTTCCCTGCACTGCACGCCCCTATTCTCCACTATGGCTCTCCTATCATTACACCCCTAGCTGAGCTCACTGTCCAGCAGCCCCGGAGGCAGCAGCTTTCCCTGCACTGCACGTCCCTATTCTACACTATCACTCTCCTATCATTACTCCCCTAGCTGAGCTCACTGTCCAGCAGCCCCGGAGGCAGCAGCTTTCCCTGCACTGCATGCCCCTATTCTCCACTATCGCTCTCCTAACATTACACCCCTGGCTGAGCTTACTGTCCAGCAGCCCCGGAGGCAGCAGCTTCCCCTGCACTGCCCGCCGCTATTCTCCACTATGGCTCTCCTATCATTACACCCCTAGCTGAGCTCACTATCCAGCAGCCCCGGAGGCAGCAGCTTCCCCTGCACTGCCTGCCCCTATTCTACACTATGGCTCTCCTATCATTACACCCCTAGCTGAGCTCACTGTCCAGCAGCCCCGGAGGCAGCAGCTTTCCCTACACTGCATGCCCCTATTCTCCACTATCGCTCTCCTATCATTACACCCCTAGCTGAGCTCACAGTCCAGCAGCCCCGGAGGCAGCAGCTTTCCCTGCACTGCACGTCCCTATTCTCTACTATCGCTCTCCTATCATTACACCCCTAGCTGAGCTCACAGTCCAGCAGCCCTGGAGGCAGCAGCATTCCCTGCACTGCACGTCCCTATTCTCCACTATCGCTCTCCTATCATTACACCCCTAGCTGAGCTCACTGTCCAGCAGCCCCGGAGGCAGCAGCTTTCCCTGCACTGCACGCCCCTATTCTACACTATTGCTCTCCTATCATTACACCTCTAGCTGAGCTCACTGTCCAGCAGCCCCGGAGGCAGCAGCTTTCCCTGCACTGCACGTCCCTATTCTCCACTATCGCTCTCCTATCATTACACCCCTAGCTAAGCTCACTGTCCAGCAGCCCCGGAGGCAGCAGCTTTCCCTGCACTGCACGTCCCTATTCTACACTATGGCTCGCCTATCATTACACCCTTAGCTGAGCTCACTGTCCAGCAGCCCCGGAGGCAGCAGCTTTCCCTGCACTGCACGTCCCTATTCTACACTATGGCTCGCCTATCATTACACCCTTAGCTGAGCTCACTGTCCAGCAGCCCCGGAGGCAGCAGCTTTCCCTGCACTGCACGTCCCTATTCTCCACTAACGCTCTCCTATCATTACACCCCTAGCTGAGCTCACTGTCCAGCAGCCCCGGAGGCAGCAGCTTTCCCTGCACTGCACGCCCCTATTCTCCACTATCACTCTCCTATCATTACACCCCTAGCTGAGCTCACTGTCCAGCAGCCCCGGAGGCAGCAGCTTTCCCTGCACTGCATGCCCCTGTTCTCCACGATCGCTCCCCTATCATTACACCCCTATATAAGCTCACTGTCCAGCAGCCCCGGAGGCAGCAGCTTTCCCTGCACTGCACGCCCCTATTCTCCACTGTGGCTCTCCTATCATTACACCCCTAGCTGAGCTCACTGTCCAGCAGCCCCGGAGGCAGCAGCTTTCCCTGCACTGCACGCCCCTATTCTCCACTATCGCTCTCCTAACATTACACCCCTAGCTGAGCTCACTGTCCTGCAGCCCCGGAGGCAGCAGCTTTCCCTGCACTGCCCGCCCCTAATCTACACTATGGCTCTCCTATCATTACACCCCTAGCTGAGCTCACTGTCCAGCAGCCCCGGAGGCAGCAGCTTCCCCTGCACTGCCCGCCCCTAATCTACACTATGGCTCTCCTATCATTACACCCCTAGCTGAGCTCACTGTCCAGCAGCCCCGGAGGCAGCAGCTTCCCCTGCACTGCCCGCCCCTATTCTACACTATGGCTCTCCTATCATTACACCCCTAGCTGAGCTCACTGTACAGCAGCCCCGGAGGCAGCAGCTTTCCCTGCACTGCACATCCCTATTCTACACTGTCACTCTCCTATCATTACACCCCTAGCTGAGCTCACTGTCCAGCAGCCCCGGAGGCAGCTGCTTTCCCTGCACTGCACGTCCTTATTCTCCACTATCACTCTCTCCTATCATTACACCCCTAGCTGAGCTCACGGTCCAGCAGCCCCAGAGGCAGCAGCTTTCCCTGCACTGCACGCCCCTATTCTACACTATTGCTCTCCTATCATTACACCCCTAGCTGAGCTCACTGTCCAGCAGCCCCGGAGGCAGCAGCTTTCCCTGCACTGCATGCCCCTATTCTCCACTATCACTCTCCTATCACTACACCCCTAGATAAGCTCACTGTCCAGCAGCCCCGGAGGCAGCAGCTTTCCCTGCACTGCACGTTCCTATTCTCCACTATCACTCTCCTATCATTACACCCCTAGCTGAGCTCACTGTCCAGCAGCCCCGGAGGCAGCAGCTTCCCCTGCACTGCTCACCCCTATTCTCCACTATCACTCTCCTATCATTACACTCCTAGCTGAGCTCACTGTCCAGCAGCCCCGGAGGCAGCAGCTTCCCCTGCACTGCTCACCCCTATTCTCCACTATCGCTCTCCTAACATTACACCCCTATCTGAGCTCAATGTCCAGCAGCCCCGGAGGCAGCAGCTTCCCCTGCACTTCCCGCCCCTAATCTCCACTATGGCTCTCCTATCATTACACCCCTAGCTGAGCTCACTGTCCAGCAGCCCCGGAGGCAGCAGCTTTCCCTGCACTGCTCACCCCTATTCTACACTATCACTCTCCTATCATTACACCCCTAGCTAAGCTCACTGTCCAGCAGCCCCGGAGGCAGCAGCTTTCCCTGCACTGCACGTCCCTATTCTACACTATCACTCTCCTATCATTACACCCCTAGCTGAGCTCAGTGTCCAGCAGCCCCGGAGGCAGCAGCTTTCCCTGCACTGCACGTCCCTGTTCTCCACTATCGCTCTCCTATTATTACACCCCTAGCTGAGCTCACTGTCCAGCAGCCCCGGAGGCCGCAGCTTTCCCTGCACTGCACGTCCCTATTCTCCACTATCGCTCTCCTATCATTACACCCCTAGCTGAGCTCACTGTCCAGCAGCCCCGGAGGCAGCAGCTTTCCCTGCACAGCACGCCCCTATTCTACACTATGGCTCGCCTATCATTACACCCTTAGCTGAGCTCACTGTCCAGCAGCCCCGGAGGCAGCAGCTTTCCCTGCACTGCACGTCCCTATTCTCCACTAACGCTCTCCTATCATTACACCCCTAGCTGAGCTAACTGTCCAGCAGCCCCGGAGGCAGCAGCTTTCCCTGCACTGCACGCCCCTATTCTCCACTATCACTCTCCTATCATTACACCCCTAGCTGAGCTCACTGTCCAGCAGCCCCGGAGGCAGCAGCTTTCCCTGCACTGTATGCCCCTGTTCTCCACGATCGCTCCCCTATCATTACACCCCTATATAAGCTCACTGTCCAGCAGCCCCGGAGGCAGCAGCTTTCCCTGCACTGCACGCCCCTATTCTCCACTGTGGCTCTCCTATCATTACACCCCTAGCTGAGCTCACTGTCCAGCAGCCCCGGAGGCAGCAGCTTTCCCTGCACTGCACGCCCCTATTCTCCACTATCGCTCTCCTAACATTACACCCCTAGCTGAGCTCACTGTCCTGCAGCCCCGGAGGCAGCAGCTTTCCCTGCACTGCCCGCCCCTAATCTACACTATGGCTCTCCTATCATTACACCCCTAGCTGAGCTCACTGTCCAGCAGCCCCGGAGGCAGCAGCTTCCCCTGCACTGCCCGCCCCTAATCTACACTATGGCTCTCCTATCATTACACCCCTAGCTGAGCTCACTGTCCAGCAGCCCCGGAGGCAGCAGCTTCCCCTGCACTGCCCGCCCCTATTCTACACTATGGCTCTCCTATCATTACACCCCTAGCTGAGCTCACTGTACAGCAGCCCCGGAGGCAGCAGCTTTCCCTGCACTGCACATCCCTATTCTACACTGTCACTCTCCTATCATTACACCCCTAGCTGAGCTCACTGTCCAGCAGCCCCGGAGGCAGCTGCTTTCCCTGCACTGCACGTCCTTATTCTCCACTATCACTCTCTCCTATCATTACACCCCTAGCTGAGCTCACGGTCCAGCAGCCCCAGAGGCAGCAGCTTTCCCTGCACTGCACGCCCCTATTCTACACTATTGCTCTCCTATCATTACACCCCTAGCTGAGCTCACTGTCCAGCAGCCCCGGAGGCAGCAGCTTTCCCTGCACTGCATGCCCCTATTCTCCACTATCGCTCTCCTAACATTACACCCCTATCTGAGCCCAATGTCCAGCAGCCCCGGAGGCAGCAGCTTCCCCTGCACTTCCCGCCCCTAATCTCCACTATGGCTCTCCTATCATTACACCCCTAGCTGAGCTCACTGTCCAGCAGCCCCGGAGGCAGCAGCTTTCCCTGCACTGCACGTCCCTATTCTACACTATCACTCTCCTATCATTACACCCCTAGCTGAGCTCAGTGTCCAGCAGCCCCGGAGGCAGCAGCTTTCCCTGCACTGCACGTCCCTGTTCTCCACTATCGCTCTCCTATTATTACACCCCTAGCTGAGCTCACTGTCCAGCAGCCCCGGAGGCCGCAGCTTTCCCTGCACTGCACGTCCCTATTCTCCACTATCGCTCTCCTATCATTACACCCCTAGCTGAGCTCACTGTCCAGCAGCCCCGGAGGCAGCAGCTTTCCCTGCACAGCACGCCCCTATTCTACACTATCGCTCTTCTATCATTACACCCCTAGATAAGCTCACTGTCCAGCAGCCCCGGAGGCAGCAGCTTTTCCTACACTGCACGTCCCCATTCTCCACTATCGCTCTCCTATCATTACACCCCTAGCTGAGCTCACTGTCCAGCAGCCCCGGAGGCAGCAGCTTTCCCTGCACTGCACGTCCCTATTCTCCACTATGGCTCTCCTATCATTACACCGCTAGCTGAGCTCACTATCCAGCAGCCCCGGAGGCAGCAGCTTCCCCTGCACTGCACGCCCCTATTCTCCACTATGGCTCTCCTATCATTACACCCCTAGCTGAGCTCACTGTCCAGCAGCCCCGGAGGCAGCAGCTTTCCCTGCACTGCACGTCCCTATTCTCCACTATGGCTCTCCTATCATTACACCCCTAGCTGAGCTCACTGTCCAGCAGCCCCAGAGGCAGCAGCTTCCCCTGCACTGCACATTCCTATTCTACACTATGGCTCTCCTATCATTACACCCCTAGCTGAGCTCACTGTCCAGCAGCCCCGGAGGCAGCAGCTTCCCCTGCACTGCACGTCCCTATTCTCCACTATCACTCTCCTATCATTACACCCCTAGCTGAGCTCACTGTCCAGCAGCCCCGGAAGCAGCAGCTTTCCCTGCACTGCACGCCCGTATTCTCCACTATCGCTCTCCTATCATTACACCCCTAGCTGAGCTCACTGTCCAGCAGCCCCGGAGGCAGCAGCTTCCCCTGCACTGCACGCCCCTATTCTCCACTATCGCTCTCCTATTATTACACCCCTAGCTGAGCTCACTGTCCAGCAGCCCCGGAGGCAGCAGCTTTCCCTGCACTGCACGCCCCTATTCTCCACTATCACTCTCCTATCATTACACCCCTAGCTTAGCTCACTGTCCAGCAGCCCCGGAGGCAGCAGCTTTCCCTGCACTGCACGTCCCTATTCTACACTATGGCTCGCCTATCATTACACCCTTAGCTGAGCTCACTGTCCAGCAGCCCCGGAGGCAGCAGCTTCCCCTGCACTGCACGCCCCTATTCTCCACTATGGCTCTCCTATCATTACACCCCTAGCTGAGGTCACTGTCCAGCAGCCCCGGAGGCAGCAGCTTCCCCTGCACTGCACGTCCCTATTCTCCACTATGGCTCTCCTATTATTACAGCCCTAGCTGAGCTCACTGTCCAGCAGCCCCGGAGGCAGCAGCTTCCCCTGCACTGCACGCCCCTATTCTCCACTATGGCTCTCCTATCATTACACCCCTAGCTTAACTCACTGTCCAGCAGCCCCGGAGGCAGCAGCTTCCCCTGCACTGCCCGCCCCTATTCTACACTATCATTACACCCCTAGCTGAGCTCACTGTCCAGCAGCCCCGGAGGCAGCAGCTACCCCAGCACTGCACGTCCCTATTCTACACTATCATTACACCCCTAGCTGAGCTCACTGTCCAGCAGCCCCGGAGGCAGCAGCTTTCCCTGCACTGCACGCCCCTATTCTATACTATTGCTCTCCTATCATTACACCCCTAGCTGAGCTCACTGTCCAGCAGCCCCGGAGGCTGCAGCTTTCCCTGCACTGCACGTCCCTATTCTCCACTATGGCTCTCCTATCATTACACCCCTGGCTGAGCTCACTGTCCAGCAGCCCCGGAGGCAGCAGCTTCCCCTGCACTGCCCGTCCCTATTCTACACTATGGCTCTCCTATCATTACACCCCTAGCTGAGCTCACTGTCCAGCAGCCCCGGAGGCAGCAGCTTTCCCTGTACTGCACGTCCCTTTTCTACACTATGGCTCTCCTATCATTACACCCCTAACTGAGCTCACTGTCCAGCAGCCCCGGAGGCAGCAGCTTCCCCTGCACTGCACGCCCCTATTCTGCACTATCACTCTCCTATCATTACACCCCTAGCTGAGCTCACTGTCCAGCAGCCCCGGAGGCAGCAGCTTTCCCTGCACTGCACGTCCCTATTCTACACTATCACTCTCCTATCATTACACCCCTAGCTGAGCTCACTGTCCAGCAGCCCCCGGAGGCAGCAGCTTTCCCTGCACTGCACGTCCCTATTCTCCACTATGGCTCTCCTATCATTACACCCCTAGCTGAGCTCACTGTCCAGCAGCCCCGGAGGCAGCAGCTTTCCCTACACTGCACGTCCCTATTCTCCACTATCACTCTCTCCTATCATTACATCCCTAGCTGAGCTCACTGTCCAGCAGCCCCGGAGGCAGCAGCTTCCCCTGCACTGCACGCCCCTATTCTACACTATCACTCTCCTATCATTACACCCCTAGCTGAGCTCACTGTCCAGCAGCCCCCGGAGGCAGCAGCTTTCCCTGCACTGCACGTCCCTATTCTCCACTATGGCTCTCCTATCATTACACCCCTAGCTGAGCTCACTGTCCAGCAGCCCCGGAGGCAGCAGCTTTCCCTGCACTGCACGCCCCTATTTTCCACTATCGCTCTCCTATCATTACACCCCTAGCTGAGCTCACTGTCCAGCAGCCCCCGGATGCAGCAGCTTTCCCTGCACTGCACGCCCCTATTCTCCACTATGGCTCTCCTATCATTTCACCCCTAGCTGAGCTCACTGTCCAGCAGCCCCGGAGGCAGCAGCTTCCCCTGCACTGCACGCCCCTATTCTACACTATCACTCTCCTATCATTACACCCCTAGCTGAGCTCACTGTCCAGCAGCCCCGGAGGCAGCAGCTTTCCCTGCACTGCACGCCCCTATTTTCCACTATCGCTCTCCTATCATTACACCCCTAGCTGAGCTCACTGTCCAGCAGCCCCGGAGGCAGCAGCTTTCCCTGCACTGCACGCCCCTATTCTACACTATTGCTCTCCTATCATTACACCCCTAGCTGAGCTCACTGTCCAGCAGCCCCGGAGGCAGCAGCTTTCCCTACACTGCACGCCCCTATTCTACACTATGGCTCTCCTATCATTACACCCCTAGCTGAGCTCACTGTCCAGCAGCCCCGGAGGCAGCATCTTCCCCTGCACTGCACGTCCCTATTCTACACTATCGCTCTCCTATCATTACACCCCTAGCTGAGCTCACTGTCCAGCAGCCCCGGAGGAAGCAGCTTTCCCTACACTGCACACCCCTATTCTACACTATTGCTCTCCTATCATTACACCCCTAGCTGAGCGCACTGTCCAGCAGCCCCGGAGGCAGCATCTTCCCCTGCACTGCACGTCCCTATTCTACACTATCGCTCTCCTATCATTACACCCCTAGCTGAGCTCACTGTCCAGCAGCCCCGGAGGCAGCAGGTTTCCCTGCACTGCTCACCCCTATTCTCCACTATGGCTCTCCTATCATTACACCCCTAGCTGAGCTCACTGTCCAGCAGCCCCGGAGGCAGCAGCTTTCCCTGCACTGCACGCCCCTATTCTCCACTATGACTCTCCTATCATTACACCCCTAGCTGAGCTCACTGTCCAGCAGCCCCGGAGGCAGCAGCTTTCCCTGCACTGCACGTCCCTATTCTACACTATGGCTCTCCTATCATTACACCCCTAGCTGAGCTCACTGTCCAGCAGCCCCGGAGGCAGCAGCTACCCCTGCACTGCACGCCCCTATTCTCCACTATCGCTCTCCTATCATTACACCCCTAGCTGAGCTCACTGTCCAGCAGCCCCGGAGGCAGCAGCTTTCCCTACACTGCACGCCCCTATTCTACACTATCGCTCTCCTATCATTACACCCCTAGCTGAGCTCACTGTCCAGCAGCCCCGGAGGCAGCAGCTTCCCCTGCACTGCACGCCCCTATTCTACACTATTGCTCTCCTATCATTACACCCCTAGCTGAGCTCACTGTCCAGCAGCCCCGGAGGCAGCATCTTCCCCTGCACTGCACGTCCCTATTCTACACTATCGCTCTCCTATCATTACACCCCTAGCTGAGCTCACTGTCCAGCAGCCCCGGAGGCAGCAGCTTTCCCTGCACTGCACGTCCCTATTCTACACTATCGCTCTCCTATCATTACACCCCTAGCTGAGCTCACTGTCCAGCAGCCCCGGAGGCAGCAGCTTTCCCTGCACTGCACGTCCCTATTCTCCACTATCGCTCTCCTATCATTACACCCCTAGCTGAGCTCACTGTCCAGCAGCCCCGGAGGCAGCAGCTTTCCCTGCACTGCACGTCCCTATTCTCCACTATCGCTCTCCTATCATTACACCCCTAGCTGAGCTCACTGTCCAGCAGCCCCGGAGGCAGCAGCTTTCCCTGCACTGCACGTCCCTATTCTCCACTATCGCTCTCCTATCATTACACCCCTAGCTGAGCTCACTGTCCAGCAGCCCCGGAGGCAGCAGCTTCCCCTGCACTGCATGCCCCTATTCTCCACTAACGCTCTCCTATCATTACACCCCTAGCTGAGCTCACTGTCCAGCAGCCCCGGAGGCAGCAGCTTTCCCTACACTGCACGCCCCTATTCTACACTATTACTCTCTCCTATCATTACACCCCTAGCTGAGCTCACTGTCCAGCAGCCCCGGAGGCAGCAGCTTTCCCTGCACTGCATGTCTCTATACTCCACTATGGCTCTCCTATCATTACACCCCTAGCTGAGCTCACTGTCCAGCAGCCCCAGAGGCAGCATCTTCCCCTGCACTGCACGTCCCTATTCTACACTATCGCTCTCCTATCATTACACCCCTAGCTGAGCTCACTGTCCAGCAGCCCCGGAGGCAGCAGCTTTCCCTGCACTGCACGCCCCTATTCTCCACTATCGCTCTCCTATCATTACACCCCTAGCTGAGCTCACTGTCCAGCAGCCCCGGAGGCAGCAGCTTCCCCTGCACTGCACGTCCCTATTCTCCACTATGGCTCTCCTATCATTACACCCCTAGCTGAGCTCACTGTCCAGCAGCCCCGGAGGCAGCATCTTCCCCTGCACTGCACGTCCCTATTCTACACTATCGCTCTCCTATCATTACACCCCTAGCTGAGCTCACTGTCCAGCAGCCCCGGAGGCAGCAGCTTCCCCTGCACTGCACGCCCCTATTCTCCACTATCGCTCCCCTATCATTACACTCCTAGCTGAGCTCACTGTCCAGCAGCCCCGGAGGCAGCAGCTCCCCCTGCACTGCACGTCCCTATTCTCCACTATCGCTCTCCTATCATTACACCCCTAGCTGAGCTCACTGTCCAGCAGCCCCGGAGGCAGCAGCTTTCCCTGCACTGCACGTCCCTATTCTCCACTATGGCTCTCCTATCATTACACCCCTAGCTGAGCTCACTGTCCAGCAGCCCCGGAGGCAGCAGTGTCCCTAACAATTCACATTCACAATATGGCGCCAAAGCCACAAATCCGTAATTTATATGCAGACGGACATGTGCCAATGACACAAGCCCTTGTGTGTGAACCTTGTGGATGTTTGCTGCACCGTGATTGGCTGCAGGAACATCCGCAAATTAACATAAGAAGAAAAAAATGGCGCAGCGCGCGTCTGTCTTCTCCCTCCCCCCTCTCCCTCTCGTTACACACAACCCCCATTCAACATACAGCACCGCAATCCTATACAAAAGCCAAATGTTATTAGAAAACGCCATCAGTGACCAAACAAAACCGACATTTGGGGAAAGACCCCGGGTCCCCGACCCCCGAACTGAGCAGGGTAAGGCTCGTACCGAATGTGAGATTGGCGAATCTTTATCCAACAGGTTCCCTCATCTCTAATCATCATTCAGCTCTCAAAAATAATTACTTATTGACTAAATCAGGTTTTTGTGCTACGTATAATTTTTCACATTATTTTGTTATTTTCATATCACAATCTTAATAAAAATAAATAAAAAATAGTCATGCAAAGACTGATTGCTATATACACAGCTGATAACACAAGATCAACCAATCACAAAAGGTGATGTCACAGCTCACCTACTTCTCCTGTACAATGACTGATAACACCTTTATATACAATAGATAAACCAGGATCAATCAATCACAATAGGGGATGTCACAGCTCACTTCCTCTCCTCCTGTACAATGACTGATAACACCTCTATATACAATAGATAAACCAGGATCAACCAATCACAATAGGGGATGTCACAGCTCACTTCCTTCTCCTCCTGTACAATGACTGATAACAGCTCTATGTACAGCTGATTACACAAGATCAACCAATTACAATAGATGTCACAGCTCACCTCCTCCTCGTCCTCCTGTACAGTGATTGATAACACCTCTATATACAGGAGATAATACAGGATCCACCATTCACAATAGATGTCACAGCTCACCTCCTCCTCGTCCTCCTGTACAGTGACTGATAACACCTCTATATACAGGAGATAATACAGGATCCACCATTCACAATAGGTGATGTCACAGCTCACCTCCTCCTCCTTTACAGTGACTGATAACACTTCTGTATACAGGAGATAATACAGGATCCACCATTCACAATAGATGTCACAGCTCACCTCCTCCTCGTCCTCCTGTACAGTGATTGATAACACCTCTATATACAGGAGATAATACAGGATCCACCATTCACAATAGGTGATGTCACAGCTCACCTCCTCCTCCTTTACAGTGATTGATAACACCTCTATATACAGGAGATAATACAGGATCCACCATTCACAATAGATGTCACAGCTCACCTCCTCCTCGTCCTCCTGTACAGTGATTGATAACACTTCTGTATACAGGAGATAATACATGATCCACCATATAGGTGATGTTGTGGAGCCCGGCTGGCAGGCAGTAGTGGCCGTGCTGTCAGGGGTTACCAGGCCGCAGCGTGGCCGGCAGTTAACCCCATGCCTCCCAGTGTCAGCTCCAGTGAGAAGGGAATTGCTGCGTACTCCTCATACTGCCGCCACATATTGCTGAGGCAGGAACAGACACGCACAGGGATTTCTTTTAACTCAACGTTCTTTACTTGGTAACAACAGGTACGTTGCTTTTAATCCAACACCATAATGTTCAACATTCAGGGCACCAGTTTCGGTCCCACAGGGGTTCCTCTCAACAGGATACAGAATAATTTGGTGGCCGGCCACTTCCCTGACACCTGGGTACTTTTGGGCACTCCTAGGCCCCTCATCCCCCTGGCTAGCGTCACAGAGTCCAGATCATCCCACCCACAGGGACTTGCGTTAAAGGGGCCCACAGCGTGTTTCTCCTCGGACGACTGTTTCTGGCCAGGACCAGACCTACCCTACTCCGGAGGGCGCAACTGGCCATCAGCTACCAGGAGGGTTCTTCGGGTAACTGCGACAGGGGAACGGTTGTCTTCTCGACCGGCTGGACAAAACCCACAGCAGGGGACGTGGTTAGACCAATCCCACAGTTCCAGGATCCCACGTTCCACCAGTCCAGGATTGACCCTAAGGGTCCAATAATTCACTAGGTCAGGCCTCTACTCCACACCTCCCACATATGGGGTCACATACTCCTCTCGGGGACTCTCCTGGCTTTTCTTGTCTTCCTACCCTTTTTGTCCCTCGTGCTCCACCCCCCACTAACCTTGTCCTCACTCACAGGACCAGGGAAGCGGCCGAGCACACCAGAGCCACCTTGTGACCATACAATAACATTACACCGTAAATGCCGTAGAACCACAGGTCACAGCCAGTCTGCAGGTCCCACAGGGGTTCTTCTCAACAGGATACAGAATAATTTGGTGGCCGGCCACTTCCTTGGCACCCGGGTAACTTTGGGCACTCCTAGGCCCCTCATCCCTGGCTAGCGTCACACGTACAGAGTCAGGGACTTGCGTTACGCCTGAAAGGAGCCCACAGCGTGTTTCTCCTCCGACGACTATTTCTGGCCAGGACTAGACCTACCCTACTCCGAAGGGCGCAACTAGCCATCAGCTGCCAGGAGGGTTCTTCGAGTAAAGCGGGCTTTACAGGCTACGATTTTGCTACAGCGATCTCGTAGGGGGTCACGGATTTCCACCTAGATAGCTTCCGAGGAGCCCTGCTCCTGACCTCCTCTCTCCTTCACTTCCAACACACTTCTCCCTCTCCTGACACTCCTCACCTCCCCTAACCACCCCCCATGTGGGCGACCCTATTCCACTCAGGCCGTCCACTGGTGTGTCTGGTGGGTGTGGTGCAGAGTGTACCTAGGATTTAATTAGCTGATGTAGGCAACACCATGTAGTTGGGGACCCATAACCAAGAAGGAGGTGGATATTGCACGGGAGGGCAGATTTTACAATACCCTGTGACCACCTGATAGTCCAGGAGCGTCACAAGTAGGTCTATGCTCAGCGGACGTCCATATGTGTAGATCAACAAGTGAGTAGGTCTATGCTTAGCGGACGTCCATATGTGTCCACTCATATAGGTGTGTATACGGCTTATTCTCATCCATGACAACCTGTCCTCTCTCTCTCTACAGCTCGGTCAATGCAATGCTATTACTGTAAGGAGGAAAGTGAGCTCGGAAACTGCAACGGGGTAAAAGACTGTGCACAGGAGGAGGGAGCATGCAAGATCTCCGTGACCCATGCAGGTGGGTGATGAGGTTCCTCGTACTCACATAATTAAAAATCATAGAAAAGGGACGAGATCCATGATCAGGAGCAATTATAGTTTCAGGTAGCCAAAACATTCTTAGACATTAACACACAGCTCATTTACAAAAAGTTCCAAAAATTCTCATCTCATTGTTCTTTTGTGTTTCAGATGGAAAAGTGAAGTATTCCAGAGACTGCGCCATCAACTGTGCGCTCCCTGACTCAACTGGCATCTACTGCTGCAATACCGACCGGTGCAACAAGCTAGGGCTCCGGTCAAATGCAGACGTTCCCAGTAATAGCACAGGTCCTATTGGGATTGTTTCTGGAAGTGTCCCTAATAACTCCTCCGTTAGTAATAACACGGCTAGTTCTACAACCTCCTCAACTAGTAACGCAACCAGTAACTCTAGTTACAACAATACTGTTCCTGGCACCACTAACAATTCTACTGGCACCATCTATGGTCCAGGATCTGAAAACAACTCTTCCAACTCTACGACTGGTCATAGCAATAATACGAGTTCGACCTTAGGCTCATCCACACCCATGAACTCTACTGACACCTTCTATGGTTCAGGATCTTCCAACAACTCTTCCAACTCTATGACTGATCATAGCAATAATACGGGTTCGCCCTTAGGCTCATCCACACCCATGAACTCTACTGGCATCTCCCATGGTCCAGAATCTGGCAACAACTCCTCCAACTCTACGTCTAGTAATAGCAATAACACAAGTTCGACCTTAGGCTCATCCACACCCATGAACTCTACTGACACTTTTTATGGTCCAGAATCTTCCAATAACCCTTCCAACTCTACGACTGGTCATAACAATAATACGAGTTCGACATTAGGCTCATCCACACCTATGAACTCTACTGGCATCTCCCATGATCCAGGATCTGGCAACAACTCCTCCAACTCTGCAAGTAGTCATAGCAATAACACAAGTTCGACCTTAGGCTCATCCACACCCATGAACTCTACTGACACCTTCTATGGTCCAGGATCGGGTAACAACTCTTCCAACTCTCATAGCAATAATACGAGTTCGACCTTAGGCTCCTCTGTCCCCATGAACTCTACCGGCATCTCCCATGGACCAGGATCTGCCAACAACTCTTCCAACTCTACAACTGATATTAAAAACAATATCCATTCTACATCCAATGTGTCCTCCACCATGGTGTCTACCAGTGGGTCATCCCCTAATAAACAAGACTCCTCTCCAATAAAAACGAAAAACCATTCAGTCAAGGCAAGGAGATAATCATGAATATATTCAGAGCATGAGAAACCCAGTAGATCAAGCTGCAGCGGTGAGGTCCCAGAACTCGGCTCTCATGTGATTGGGAAAGGACATCTCCTGTTCCTGACAACAGGCACGGCTGCAATTACAAGTTTTTATCTCTCCTTTTTTAATTTTTCACTCTGCTTTACTTGAAATATTTATTTTTGCAGTCAGTGACATCATTTGCCCAGATGGGCTTGTGGGAAAACCCAGATTAAGCATCATAGGCACAAGTGCAACTCTTTCCACATCACTGACAGTGGAACCTAACATTGGTGGTTTGGATCATGCATGGCCCTGACCTTCCTTCCATTTGGGCGTACATTCCCTTTACTAGTCATTGCTGAGTGTACTAATTATTGCTGCAGTGTAAAATTAAAAAATTACTATCAAATGTGATTTTTTCCTTGCACTTTGTAAGTTATTAAATAGTAATTTGGGGACTAAAAATCACACAAAAAATTACATAATTTAATACAAAGAAACATTTTTGTTCTGTGCGATAATTTGGCTTGTTTGACTATGACATTTCCAAAATGAGAAGAAAAAAGACGGTTGTCTCCTTTAAGCGAGGGTGGTGCTCTGCTAGAAGAATATGAATGTGATTGGTGGTTTGCTGAGCAGGGGTGTGGTTTATTCTGCCATGTAACTTCCTTCTTTTTCTCCTCCTGCAGCACAAATCACGGTAGACAGTACAGTATTGTAGAGGACACACCTCTTGATGACATCATATAGAACCCTCCAGTGACATCATCAGCAAATGTTTTCTATGGGAGCCTACAGTCTATACAAAGTCCTAATTGCTGCTGTAAGAGGGAAGGAGACAGTAGGTTGGGGGAGGCTAGCCGCAGCTTCGGAGATGAGGAGGTGACAGTGCGGTCATTACAGGCTGTAGCTTTCTTGTAGAGATGGCTCTTCAGGTTCCATCTTCAGGTCCTGAATGTGGCAGATAATCGGACTTGTTTAGGCACAGAAGTCCAGAGGACGGGGGATATTTGGGAGAAGTCTTGGGGTGGTAGGATGAGAGGATGAGGAGAGAATAAGTGTAGGCGAGGAGGAGGTCTTGGGAGGACCAGAAATTACGTGTGGGAAGATATTGGAAGGTTAGTTTGGTGATACACAGAGGAGACAGATCATTGACGGCTTTGTAGGTCGGTGTTAGTCGTTTGAACTGAATATGTTGGGGAATTGGAAGCCATTGAAGGGATGTGCATAAAGGAGAAGAGGTGGAGCAGCGAGGAGAGCGCTGGATTAGTCAGGCAGCAGAAGTATGGATGGACTGTAGAGGTTTCAGAGTGTCACAATGGAGGCCACAGAGGATGTTGCAGTAGTCGTAGTGGGAGATGATGAGCACATCAATATCATGTGAAGAGATTCTGGGTTGAGGAAAGAACGGATTCTGGAAATATTTTCAAGTAAGAGGCAGCAGGAGGTGGTGAGAGCTTGTATGTGTGGTGTGAAGAACAAGGCGAGGGTCACTCCGAGGCACACAGAAAGCGTGATGTTATGTATTGTGATAGCTGTATCGGGTAGGGGAGATACGACTGAGGTGGGGGAAAGATGATCACTTCAGTTTTGCCGACATTGAGTTTTAGAAAGGGAGAGGAGGAGGAGGATATGGCTGATATGTAGTCCGGGATTCTGGTGAGCAGAGAGGTGACGTCTGGGCCAGAGAGATAGATCTGAGTGTTACTGAAAGGCCCATAGTCCACTGCGAAAACATGACCAACGGTAATGAAAAGAAAATCCAAACAACAATGTAAAAAAAAAAAGAAACTTAAAGGGGACCTGTCACTTAATATAAATATGTATTTTTTGCGCCTGGTGTTAATGCCATTGTTCTCTTGAATCCGGCGTTGTTTTTCTTTTTTTCCTACACCTCTAAATTAATGAGAAATGGCCCTCTCCTCCCTGTAAAGAAATCAAGAAGTGCAAGAACAAAAGGAAAACATTGCCGGATGCATGGGCCCCTCCTCCCCCACCTTCCCGGTCTGTATGCATGTACTCTATGCCATATAGAGTCATGTAAGCTGCTTTGCTGGTTTTGTTCTTCTCAGCTGGGGTGACTCCAATAGACAGGCCTGTGGGAAACAATGGAGCCATGAGCTTCTGGAGACTTCTCCATAGATAGCCACATACTCAAAAGTGGGTGTGAACAGTTCCCCTCCAGGAGTGGATCCACAGGCACTGAAAAACACACTCAGTTGAGTTGAGTGTGTGCTGAGGTTCAAACAGCTGGGATCTTCGCTCAGGCAAGACTCTGGCGCCTGTGTGTGCATTTATGGAAGCTGTCACGTGGGATTAGGTTGCGTCCCTCATCTCTTGGATCCATTGACTTCTTCCATGGATTACTTCTACATGTTCTCTGGCATCGGATTGCCGGGTGGCGCCCCCGGAACTTTGAGCACTCATTGTGCACTCTAAAGAAGAATATTGATATTGGATGTGTACCGCCCCGCGGGCTCGTCTGCGACCGCCGAGTCGCTCGGATTCGTGCTCGCACTGCGGGTTGTGGCTCGAGCCTCTCACAGACCCGGGGGTCACGTCGCTCTACAAGGGAGTTGGCGCTACACGCGGGGATTTGGGTGTTTGGTTTGAAGTGATAGTTCGTAATGCCACCCACGGGTTGTGGTGATTGTAGACACCACCGCTGTGGTGAAGGTGTGGGGGCCCCCAGGAGTGGTGTAGTAGCGCAGCTAGGTGTTGACCCCTCCTTGGGTAGGGGATGTTGGTCCCGGGGTCCGGTGGGCCGGGGCCCGGGTGCAGGGTGTAGTGTTGCGGTGCGCGGTGCCGGATGGCACTGGTGTACTCATTCTGACACAAGACACTGGAGTCGATGGTAAACCAAACGGAGTGATGAACGGGGCCCGCAGCTGGCTGCACCTTTTCAAAGATTAGGTTGGTAATGTCCGCCTTTTTCCTGTGTCGCGGGCGGGGAGGAGGGTGTCAGCACTGTGCTCACCCCTCTGCTTGGGTCCGGCTGCTGCTGCTCAGTGGTGGCTCGAGCGATGGGCCGGATCCCGGGGGTTCTCGAGCGGCACTCCTCGCCCGTGAGTGAAAAGGGGTTGGTGTTTTGGGAATAAAGTCTATTGTCCGTGACGCCACCCACGGTTGTGGTGATTGAGTGTACACCACCGCTGCTCTATATGGGGATCCCGGGGATGGTGAGGTGCAGCAGCCAGTTGTTGTGTTGTCCCTCCGTGGGTAGGGGTTGGTGATCCCGGGGCCCGGTGAGGAGGTAGGAAGGTGCTAGGTCTGGTGGGCGCAGGGACGCGGGGGGGGGGGCCGTGCGGTGCCTTGCGGCACTGAGGTACTCACTCAGCCAGTAAACACGACACAGTTCTCGGTAAACAAACGGCTGGTTGGACGGGTCCCTCGGACGGTTCACGGTGCTGCGGTTCCCTGCAGTTAGCGGTGACGGTCTCTTCCCTGCACCTTTGAAATGTCTGTTTGGTAGCGATGGGTTCCCACCGGTTACCCGCTCCCCGGCTACAATCTGGACCGGAGGAGCCACTCTCTTGCCCGCAGGCGCCGGCCCTGGGAAACTGGTGCCTTGGCGGTGGCGGTGTTTCCCCGTTGTGGTTGGACCTTTGCCGTCAATCAGGACTTGCTTGTTGGGAGACAGACGTCCCCTTCACTAACGGATTTGGCAATTTACGGCGACTCCAAGCCTTGCCGGGATCCGAAAGGCCCCTGCCTTGGTGCTGACTGCCCTTTGTATACTGCTCCAGACCCCCGGATACACACAGCCTCCGTGGCCCTTCCAGCAACCTCCAGACAGTCCCACTGCAGACCTTCACCGCCGTCTGCTGACCTTGCTGACTCCGTCCGGGCACACAGCCACAGACCAACTTCAGGCTTTCTGTCACTTCCACTGATGTTTCACTTCACTCTAGCTCCCTCCTGAGCTACACTCTGTTAACTTCCTACTCCTTCACTGGTCTTTTCTTAACTGCCTGGTTCTTCCCGCCTCCAGGGCGGTGAACTCCTTGGTGGGCGGACACCAACCGCCTGGCTCCACCCCCTGGTGTGGACACCAGCCCCTGGAGGAAGGCAACAAGGATTTTTAGGTTAGCTGGTGTACCTGCAGGGAATGTGGGGTGCGTGTGGTGTTGTGACCTGTGACCCCTGGCTTGCCCAGGGCGTCACACCTGCACCTCTGTATATGAATCTTGACTCCTGTGCCTAGGCACTGGTAGTCCGCTCCCCGACGTGTATCTGTCGTAGGAGCCCGTTTTCCCGCAGACGCTGGCCCTTTGGATCTCTAGCCCTTGGCGGTGGCACTTATCCGGAATGGTTGGGCTGTTGCTTTCAATCGGGACTTAGGTGGGAATGAACCCCTGAGGTCCAGACCGCAATCAGTTAATTTGACTATGGTGGTGGCTTCTAGCCTAGTTCGGGGTCTGAGTACCCTGCCTGGTGCTCCGGTATCCAGTTGGCTCCCCGGTTCGGTTCTGGCGGGCCACTACCCTGTCCCGGTCCCTTACGGTTCCACCGGTCGTCTTCCCGGTCTCCTGCAGGTGGCCACTACCGTCTGCCTCCTTGCCAATGGTGACTGGGCTCCAACCCAGCCACCGGAGTAGTCTTTGGCCGGCCTGAGCACAGGTCTGCTTCTGGACACAACCTCCCTCCTTCAATGTCCAAACTCCTCTCTCAACTCACTTGAACTTGACTTCTAGGTTCCCGCCTCCAGGCCTGTGAACTCCACGGTGGGTGGAGCCAACTGCCTGGCTCCACCCCCCTGGTGTGGACATGAAACCTGGAGGGTGGTGACAAGGCTTTTAGTTTGACTGCTGTTACCTAACTGGGAAGGGGGGTGTGTAGTGTTGTTGTGTCTACCTGGGACAACCTGGATCGTCCCAGGGCGTCACAGATGTTCTATGCGCCCTGCCTCAATAAAACGTGTTGAATTGTTCATTGGCCTGGTGTCCCGGCCTGCTATGTCACATACTCCATCACAACCTCTGCCTCTACAGGTAACACTACTTGTACCTCTACCTGTACCACTACCTGTACTTCTACCTATACCTCTACCTGTTCTTCTACCTGTACCTCACCACTACCTCCTATCTCCAGACAATGTTTAGCTCCCTCCGGGATGATGCTATTTAGCGGTAGCGTCCCACGGGGCCTTAGGGTACTCGTCACTGGATCAGTGGTTCCTTGGGGTAGCTGTGACTGGCCTGACCCAGTTCCGTGACCCTGTCGGCTACATGAAAAAGCAAACAACAAACAAACAAGTGTCCAGTACAGATGGGGATGGAAGGAGGGTGACGGGCCCCTGGAAGCATGTCACCGGACAATCCCAAGACACCTTGAAGATGATTTTAATGTGTAACACGTTTTGGAGATTTCATCTCCTTCATCAGAAAAATTACTACTGGATTTTGTCTGATGAAGGAGACTGAATCTCCGACATGTGTTACATATTAAAATCCCCTTCAAGGTGTCGTGGGATTGTCTTTTATGTACTCGGCAGCGCGATATTTACCCTTTCATCACCGCTTCAGTTTGCATTTAGCTTTTATAGGGGGAGTACTGTGTGACACAATGCTCCTTATTGGGTACTTAGTTTGGTGCCTCATTGATTGCAGCTTAGTTGCACTGTGTATTGAAGTCTGTGGTAGTCTAAACTCCTCCCTATTTCTCCTCCATGTGCTCTGCCGGATGTCAGTAACCAAGTCTAAACTCCACCTCTAACTCTTCCTCTGTGTGCTCTGCCGGACATCAGTACCCGATGGAAGTTGTGGGACGGATGAGAAACACGGTTGCTGAGGGGAGAGCTTCATAGCTCCCTTGGAACTGGCGCTGTTGAGGGTGCAGAGCCCTAGGGTGGAACATACTCTACGCTGGACCAAGAGAATCTGCGCCAGGGCCGGCTCCAGGTTTTTGTGGGCCCCGGGCGGAAGAGTCCCAGTGGGCCCCATCCACACACAGACACCGATACGAACATATACATATTTAAAGACAAACTCACAAAAATACATATAAACAGACAAATATATACAGTCATATACACTTATAGACACACACACACACACACAACTCTGCTACATACAGACAAACACATACAACTCTGCTACATACAAACACATACAGCTCTGCTACATACAGACAAACACACACACAAACTCTGCTACATACAGACAAACACACACACAAACTCTGCTACATACAAACACATACAACTCTGCTACATACAAACACATACAACTCTGCTACATACAGACAAACACATACAACTCTGCTACATACAGACAAACACATACAACTCTGCTACATACAGACAAACACATACAACTCTGCTACATACAGACAAACACATACAACTCTGCTACATACAGACAAACACATACAACTCTGCTACATACAGACAAACACATACAACTCTGCTACATACAGACAAACACATACAACTCTGCTACATACAGACAAACACATACAACTCTGCTACATACAGACAAACACATACAACTCTGCTACATACAGACAAACACACAACTCTGCTACATACAGACAAACACATACAACTCTGCTACATACAGACAAACACAAACAACTCTGCTACATACAGACAAACACATACAACTCTGCTACATACAGACAAACACATACAACTCTGCTACATACAGACAAACACATACAACTCTGCTACATACAGACAAACACATACAACTCTGCTACATACAGACAAACACATACAACTCTGCTACATACAAACACATACAACTCTGCTACATTCAGACAAATGCACACAACTCTGCTACATTCAGACAAACACAACTCTGCTACATACAGACAAACACATACAACTCTGCTACATACAGACAAACACACACAACTCTGCTACATACAAACACATACAACTCTGCTACATACAAACACATACAACTCTGCTACATACAGAAAAACACACACAACTCTGCTACATACAGACAAACACACACAACTCTGCTACATACAGACAAACACATACAACTCTGCTACATACAGACAAACACATACAACTCTGCTACATACAGACAAACACATACAACTCTGCTACATACAGACAAACACATACAACTCTGCTACATTCAGACAAACACATACAACTCTGCTACATTCAGACAAATGCACACAACTCTGCTGCTCTGTGGGGCCCACACCCGAGGCTTGGCGGGGACAGCACCAGCGGCAGCACCCGCGGCTCGGCGGGGCCCACACCCGCGGCTCGGCGGGGCCAGCACCCGCGGCACTGGCAGCACCCGCGGCTCGGCAGGGCCCACACCCGCGGCTCGGCGGGGCCAGCACCCGCGGCACTGGCAGCACCCGCGGCTCGGCAGGGCCCACACCCGCGGCTCGGCGGGTACAGCACCCGCGGCACTGGCAGCACCCGCGGCTCGGCAGGGCCCACACCCGCGGCTCGGCGGGGCCAGCACCCGCGGCACTGGCAGCACCCGCGGCTCGGCAGGGCCCACACCCGCGGCTCGGCAGGGCCAGCACCCGCGGCTCGGCGGGTACAGCACCCGCGGCACTGGCAGCACCCGCGGCTCGGCAGGGCCCACACCCGCGGCTCGGCAGGGCCAGCACCCGCGGCTCGGCGGGTACAGCACCCGCGGCACTGGCAGCACCCGCGGCTCGGCAGGGCCCACACCCGCGGCTCGGCGGGGCCAGCACCCGCGGCTCGGCGGGGCCCACACCCGCGGAATCGGCGGGTGGGGGCATTGGCAGGGGCCAGGGCATACATCCAGGGGGTAGAAGCAGCTCACCGGGGCCTATAATGGGGAGGCGGGGAGGGCACTTACCCGATTAGGTCACGGTGGAGAGGGGGCCCACACAGCGCCGGACAGAAGCTCGCCTCCTTCATCTGTGGGACTGAGAAGGCGGTAGCTCCGCCCACAGGTGAAATTCAAACGAGGATGTCTGCGCGCCTTAAAGTGACGGCGCCGCAGATTGCTGCCGAGGACTGCGGTCCCCGGAACTCGGCCGGGGACCGCAGAACTGTAAAGGCGAGTGGGCCCCGGCCAAGGGACAGGAGAACTGACGAGGCCGAGTGGGCCCCCCCGGCTCTCCAGGGCCCCGGCATTTGCCCGGGTTTGCCGGGTGCTGACGCCGGCCCTGATCTGCGCCTTTGAATCTGAGACTTTGAACCGCAACCACTGTGTCAGCCACTTCATTGCCAGCGCTGTCGCCCTGCACTCCTGTGCCAACAGCCACTACTACCTCCATCATCCTCCCTAGGGCCTAGCTTCACTGCGGGAAGCTGAACTATCCTAGCTGTGATACCATCCGCCCCAGAGGACAGCAACCGCAGTGGCGGCTAATTCCTGGCCGCATACCATAGGCGGTGTCACGAGACAACTACTACTCCCACCTTCCTCAACTCCCAACTACTACTCATCCTAACCTTTATCCCCTTTTATTGAACACCTCGGGGCCACGAAGCCGGGCAGGGCCACCCAGACCCGACATCACCAGCCCGGCGACAAGTATTTCAACCCCTGCCCTGTGGGTGCTACATCAGTACCAAGTGAAAACTCCACCTCTAACTCCTCCTCCTCCGTGTGCTCCGCTGCACATCCTTACCCGAGCCTTAACTCCTCCCCTAACTCATCCACCTCTGTGTGCTCCACTGGATGTCAGTACCCAAGTCTAAACTCCACCCCTAACTCCTCCCCCTCCATGTGCTCTGCCTGATGTCAGTACCCGAGTCTAAACTCCACCCCTAACTCCTCCCCCTCCATGTGCTCTGCCTGATGTCAGTACCCGAGTCTAAACTCCACCCCTAACTCCTCCCCCTCCATGTGCTCTGCCTGATGTCAGTACCCGAGTCTAAACTCCACCCCTAATTCCTCCCCCTCCATGTGCTCTGCCTGATGTCAGTACCCGAGTCTAAACTCCACCCCTAACTCCTCCTACTCCGTGTGCTCTGCCTGATGTCAGTACCCGAGTCTAAACTCCACCCCTAACTCCTCCTACTCCGTGTGCTCTGCCTGATGTCAGTACCCGAGTCTAAACTCCACCCCTAACTCCTCCCCCTCCATGTGCTCTGCCTGATGTCAGTACCCGAGTCTAAACTCCACCCCTAACTCCTCCTACTCCGTGTGCTCTGCCTGATGTCAGTACCCGAGTCTAAACTCCACCCCTAACTCCTCCCCCTCCATGTGCTCTGCCTGATGTCAGTACCCGAGTCTAAACTCCACCCCTAACTCCTCCCCCTCCATGTGCTCTGCCTGATGTCAGTACCCGAGTCTAAACTCCACCCCTAACTCCTCCTACTCCGTGTGCTCTGCCTGATGTCAGTACCCGAGTCTAAACTCCACCCCTAACTCCTCCCCCTCCATGTGCTCTGCCTGATGTCAGTACCCGAGTCTAAACTCCACCCCTAACTCCTCCCCCTCCATGTGCTCTGCCTGATGTTAGTACCCGAGTCTAAACTCCACCCCTAACTCCTCCCCCTCCATGTGCTCTGCCTGATGTCAGTACCCGAGTCTAAACTCCACCCCTAACTCCTCCCCCTCCATGTGCTCTGCCTGATGTTAGTACCCGAGTCTAAACTCCACCCCTAACTCCTCCCCCTCCATGTGCTCTGCCTGATGTCAGTACCCGAGTCTAAACTCCTCCCCTAACTCCTCCCCCTCCATGTGCTCTGCCTGATGTCAGTACCCGAGTCTAAACTCCACCCCTAACTCCTCCTACTCCGTGTGCAATGCCGCATATCAGTACCCGAGTCTAAACTCCTCCCCTAACTCCTCCTCCGTATACTCCGCTGGATGTCAGTACACAGGATTTCTCCATTACAGCCGGACAGGATGATTACACACAGCACGTGTCACATCTTATGACGTTATTGGAACATTACTCTCCAGTTACTCTTTCTGCAGCCATAATACACAGGGCAACATGATTCATGACACTCAATATGATATGAGCACAATAACTGCTGTCACTGAACCCTGTAACAGGATCATTCTGCTCATGGTGATGTCCCAAAAAATAATCTATGGACAAATCACATTCTTTACAGATGAAAAAAGTGCCATCCTTTCCCTTCTCCACAACAGCACTCAGAAGAGAGGGTCCACCCACCCTGTAGGACAGGAAACCTACAGCTTTCAAGGGTGGAGCCTCTCTATACGCTTCAGTGGTTTCCTGTCCTTCGAGGGGAGGAAGTCTACCGCACCCGGTGCTGCCAGGAGTAGAAAGAAGATTTACCTGATAGCCATCTCCGTGGAGGGGTGGGAGCACGGCCTGGTTTAGTGTCGGTGCGTTCCCTTCTCAGGCTATGTGTCCACGCTGCAGATTTACCGCGGATTTTGCCGCGGATTTGCCGCGGATTTGCCGCGGATTTCCCGAAAATCTGCAGCAGCGGCACTTCCAAGCCATTTCAATGGCATTTTGGAAATGCTGTGTCCATGCTGCGGATTTTTCCGCTGCGGATTTGCCGCGGATTTTGATCCGGAAAAATCTGCAGCATGTCAATTGTTTGTTGCAGATTTGGTGCGGATTTTGGGTATAGAATGGGGAAAAAAAAAAAAAAATCCGCATCAAAATCCGCGGCAAATCCGCGGGTGCGGATTTGCCGCGAAAGTCGCGGATTTTCATGCAGAAAAATCCGCAGGTACATTCTACCGTGGACACATAGCCTGGCCCCTGGCAGCACCCAGAAAGAGGAGCATGGTTCAGCATCAGAGTCTCCTGAGAACCTGAGGGCCGAAGCGGGCAGCAGCTGAAGAAGCCTCCGGCGGAGTGTGGCAGCCGCTTAGGTCAGGCGCTGTCAGCAAGTGGTCAGTGATGTCACGGGGCAGGAAACTGCCTAAAATTCAAAACTGCTGCAGGAGGAATAGTGCTTTGCCAACATGGAGCAGCCTGCGGAGATCATGGAAGAGACGGCATCTCCGGTCCTGGTATTCTGGCTCCTCGCTGGGTGAGTCAAGAGGGTTCCCTGATGTATTTGTGACGCCCTGGCAAAACCAGGTGTTCACAGAGACTGCACAAATCTTCCATGTGCAGGACTCCATCCTCCTTGGCATACCAACACAAACCCACACCCAGGTACACAACATCAGCCAGCAAAGCCTAGTCACCCCCCATGACAATAGGGACACACCAGTGGGCGGGCCCAGCGGTTGTGACGCCCACCTAGGGGTCCAAAGGTGTCAGGGGAGGGAACAAGACAGATGAAGTTTGAGGAGAGACGAGTACTGACAGTGAAAGTGAGAGGAGTGTGAAGTGACAGGGTAGTCAGGGGTTGAAGCTTCTGGACTACCGGATTACTGACTAGGTGGCAGTCGGCAGACAGGGCCCAGGCGACGGAGATCCGGTCGTGGGAGACCTTAAGTGGATCAGGGCAGGGTTGTAGCCCGCTGGTGCCAACAGCGGGAATCCAGTCCAGAGACCGTGCACAATCGGGGTGCCTGGACCCTAGGGTGAGCATAGCTTCAAGCCCCTTGTCAATTAGCCAGCAGGGGACAAAATTCCACGTCTTGTCCCACCGGCAAGCCCAGAGAGCAAGATGGAAATCCAACGAGGGGGATAGGGCTGCGCAATTGCCTGCTAAGATCCCAAGGGTCAGTTCTCATGGGCCACAGCTCCCAACACACAGAATCACTGGGAGTGGACGTCCCCGTTTCAAGCGGAGTAGTCAAACTAAGGACTCAAACACTAAATGCAGGAGTAAGGGACCCCTGCTTGCTGTACCAGGGTGTGGGATCCGAATACACCCGCCTGAGGTCACCGGTCACTGCCAATTTGGTTTACCATTGGACTCTGTGTGGATTTCTCTGGAACTGTGAGTTCACCAATACCACCCAATCCAGCCCTGCAGAACGCGCTCCGCAGCATCTGTCGCGGACGGGTGCTGCGCCATGGCACAAGGGCTGCTCGGGGTGCTCGGATCTGGGATCGTGTCTGGGGCTCGAGTGGTGACGGGACTCGGGGCTCATTCAACCGCCCGTCCACGCAAAGTGAAAGGGGGTATTTACAGGGGAGATAGTTTTTGTCTGTGACGCCACCCGTGGATTGCGGTGATGGGATGGTAGCACCGCCGCTGCCTCTTCTGCAAGTGCCGGGGACCGATGATGTGGGGCAGCAAGATGGTATCCCCTCCACGGGTAGGGGAGGTGTAGTCCCAGGGCCCAGGTGTAGGTGGGGAGCAGTGCTGGGGCGACGTCGGCAGGTTGGACCGGATGACACCGGTGTACTCACGACTGAGAATAATCCACACAGAGTCTGTACTGTAAACCAAGGCCGGATGCCGGTTGCCGTTGGAGAGGTGTGCTGGCCCCGCACACGGGTTAGCAAGGTAGGGACCCTTCCTCCTACACTTGTGTCTTGCTGTGTGTTGATTTAACCTGCTTGGAATGGGAGAAATCTGCTCCCCTGTGGCTTTGTATAACAGAGGGAGCCGTGCCCGCAAAATCTGAGCCTTGGGATTTTAGTGGGTTCTGGAGGACACCCTATCCCCCGCATAGGGCTTCCATTTCACTCTCTGGGCTTCTTTAGGACAAGGCCTGGAACCTTGCTCCTGATGTCGGTACAGGCGGGCTATAACCCTTCCCCGGTCCACTTCAGGTCTCCCACGACCGGATCTCCGTCGCCTGTGGCCCTACACTGCCATCTGCCACCTAGTCGGTTCTCCCGTGGTCCAAGGGCTCCGACCTTTGACCACTCTGCCACTTCAGCTCCTCACTCAACTCTCCACTTCCAACTGTAACTGTCACTGACGTGTTCCCGCCCCTGACACCTCAAGACCCCTAGGTGGGCGTTCCCATCCACCTGGTCCCGCCCACTGGTGTGTCCCTATTGTCATGGGGGGTGACTAGACTTTGTGGCTGGTGTTCTTGTGTGTGGGATGTGGTGTTGAATCCCAAGGAGGAGGCAATTCCTGTACCCTTGGTGGGGGGTACAGTCCTCTGTGACTACCTGGTTTTGCCAGGGCATCACACTCCCCCTTGGTAAAACACAGCCCGTCCGCGGGCTGTCCGTCACCGGTGTTTTTACTTTTTTCCAGTTCCTGAAAAAAAAAAACCATTTAAAACATGTAAACATCAAAACATTTTACATTTCTTCCCTTTATGGGAGGCACATTGCTTAAACGTTACTTAACGGTTGATATCTACCATTTTCCTTTTGTCCCGCCACCCAAAACACCTGTGGGTGTCCTTGTTAGTGTCCGGGTAAAAGTTCTGCACCCTGTGTCACCCCAAAGGGTCCCATGGACCGGAACCCTTTGGCCTGGAGGGTAGTCACCGGTTTCCGTGGTGACTGGGCCTCGGCTGACTCCACCGCAGGCTCTTCCTCCAACTGACCTCTCCAGTGGGTGCCGCCTTCTGGCTGTGGGGTAACAAGAAGGTAGATGGGGGTTATTGACAAGACCCAAGAACGTTTTTGGGGTGGTTTTGCCAGTCCTGAAACCATGGTCCATATTGTTAATTGTTAACCGGGATAAACATCAAACAACTGTAAGGAAAGGTAGCCAGAACCCGCTACCTCACTTCTTTTCAAACAGATCAGGTGAAGTACACGGTTAATTGGCATTTAAAACTTGCTTATACATCGCTATATACACAGGCATACAGGCTTCACTCACTCCCTGTATCTGAGTGGTGGCTGACCTAGGTTAGGGCGTGTAGACCTCCTCAAACCTAAGTTCTCTCCTAGGCTCGGTGGAGTGAAACTATCTACGGATTTCCCACTCCTTGTGGTAGGTAAGGCGGGCAAAGACCGCCGGGAGCGTGGCATAGGAATAGGTGCAACTCTAGGTGTAGGTATAGGTGCAGGGTCAGCGGGCCTCTCTGGTTCTGGCTCTTCCACGAGTTGTGGGAACGTTAGAACGTGAATGATCATGGCTCTATTTTTTCATAGCTCAATCTGCCGGGAAGTCACCTAGGACAGTGTAGATCACCTCTTTCCTTCTTTCTGCACCCGGGACTGGAGTGGGCACTTCTTCCAAGACATTCAGGGGTTCTGGGCACCTCTTCAGGTTGTCCCTCGAGACGGTAGCTGTAGTCTTTCCTTGGTCTCGAATGACGAGATAGGTCTTTTGATTCTCGGAGTCAGAGGGTTGTATAACATAGGGGACCTTCTTCCACTGGTCGTCCAATTTATGCAGTCTTCTCTTCCTCTTCAGTACCACGTCTCCCAGTACAAAGGGAGCAGCTTTTGCCTGTTTCTTGAAGTGCTGCTCTTGCTTCTTCCGGCTTTGGTTCCGATTCCCCTCCACATATTCTTGAATCTGCTTGTACTGCATCTGATGTTTGGAATTCCAGTCCGTGGTCGGGGAGTTGGTTTCGGGCACCTCAACATCCATATCCAGGTCCACTGGCAATCCCCCGGGCCTCGCCCTCATGAGGTAAGCAGGCGTACACTTAGTAGAACTGATGGGAATGTTGTTGTACATATCCACCAGATCGGGCAACCTCTCAGGCCACTGGTTCCGCTCTTCAAGGGGTAGAGTCTTAAGCAGGTTGATAACTAGATGGTTCATCTTCTTACACATCCCATTATTTTGGGCATGGTAAGGTGTAGTACGTATCTTCCTGCATCCGTACTGTGAGGCAAATCCCGGGATATGAAGATGAATTATGACTCCAGTCATAATCCCTCATCACTCCCTGGCAGTGCCCCCTCCCTTCTTGTTCTCAGTGTTCCACTTACACCTCCATGGCCATGTCCTGTGATATGGAGATGAGGTGGTGTGGGAACAATGGACACAGGATGACTCCCTGCCGTCACCCTGTAGTAGGAGCTGCTAGCTAGTTAGCAAGGCTATGGAAATAGCCAGACAGAACGACTCCAGTAAAAAATGGTTCATATCTCGCAAGCCATATTTCCGATAAATATGGCAACCATAAAAATGGTGTCTCCGCATGCGGACGATGCCGGCACACCCTTTTTATGGGAGCAGGACATTGGGAAATGCCCCAGGCGTGATATCAGCCAATGGGGAACTGGCAGACAGGTCATGAGTCCCCTCGTTCTGTGGCTAAATTCATAGCTGTCACAATGAGAGCGTTGGCGTCCGCCTACGACGCTCCCAGGCAAAGTTATGGCCCATATTCCATGTTGGGATATTGTCCATAACTCAAGCCAGGGGTGGAGCAGTGCTCCCTGTGAGGTCACGAAGGTAGGAGGGGACCTGGATTTGTCCAGGTTGATAACCCTACTTCGGCCATTTTCCAGTGTTCTTTTCGCTGGGGGCACGTGTAGGAAACATCTGTGGGAAGGATCCTAGAAACCTGGGTACAGCGCCCCCCTGTGGCCAGACGCAACAAGGTAACTGCTGGAACTGTGTATGCCTGTTTGTAACCCATGCTTTGATTGTAACTGTACTCTGACATATGTATATTCTGTAGATTCCCTATTGTATATATTGTAGTTTCTAGTGTGCTTTAGGCTGATTAAATTATATAATTAATCTTGGGCTGTTCTGTTATCTCGATCTTGAATCCCACGTCTGTGTGTTCGGCTAATAGTTACCGTAAATCGGTTGGTGGCAGCGAATTGTGCCAAGGATTATTGTGGGGAGGCCAGTGAGATTCGGGGAGATTTTATATATTCCACCCGCGGAGGTCGGGGGAATATATACCTTACTCTCACCGGGGACCCTTCAATAATCGGCATAAGTAGCATAGCGGCCTCCTTGCTTATGGTCGGGCAATTCCATAATTGGCCTGACTATAAGAGGGGCGCTAGAGAGCGCGTCACGTGCTCTGTCTGTCGGTCGGGAGGTATAAAGGAGGGGTGACCCCCACTTGTTACCCCCCGATTGTGACGTACTGGTAGCCAGCGCGGGGGATTTCTGAGTGACCCCCCCGGTGGTTTGTGACATATTGGTGGCATAGCGGTGGGATCGAGATAATAGTGTGTGTGAGTGTGAGACCCATACTCCCAGACACTAAAGACTGCCTGCAGCAGCTGTGGCTGCTGGGGTCTTCAGACTAGCTCAACACTAGAGTGTCAGAGTGCAGATACTGTAAGGTGTGTGGAGGCATCAGGTGTCAGTTCTGTGTCAGTGACCAAAAGTCTGCAAGAATGGCTGATGGCACCAGGAGCAGAGCTATGCAACTGGCCAATGCTAAGGCAGGAGCCGAAGAGAGGGAGGACGGTGCTGTGGACAGCAATGAGGAGGTTGCCCACGAGTCCTCCAGGAGCTCGACGCCAGAAAACCGTTCTGCCGAGGACATTGCGCAACCTGGCACTGCTGGACAAGATGAGGAGGAGCTCACCCAAGGTTCCTCAACGAGCCAGATGCCAGCCCTCCGCTCTGAAAGGGACAGTGAATCGCCTAGCTCTGCAGCGTGCCGCAGATCACCACGTGCCATTCCACCGAGCCTGGGAGGCTCGGATAGCCTTCTTCAAATGGCTATGGCCCTTCTCCAGGCTGGAGACCAGAAGGGCTACAAGGAACTCCTGGCAGAGCGCAGGGCCGAGCGGCAGGCAGCGCGTGACGCTGAGGCTGCGAAGCGGCACGCAGAGCGTGAGGCTGCGGAGCGAGAGCGGCAGGCAGCGCGTGAAGAGCGAGAGCGAGAGCGACAGGCAGACCGTGACTACCAGCTGCAGCTAGCTCAGCTCCGGCCCTCATCAGCCACACGTGACCTTCGAGACACCAAACTTCCAAAGGTCCGTGTTGAGGACTTCCCAGTGCTGGAGAAGGATGGAGACTTGGACTCTTTCTTGACTGCTTTTGAACGGACTTGCTTGCAGCACCATCTGGACAAGGACCAGTGGGCCAAATACCTGACCCCCCGTTTAAGGGGTAAGGCCCTGGATATCCTTGGGGACTTGCCTGCTGAGGCAGATCAGGGCTACGACACCATCAAGCGGGCCCTGATCCAACAGTACAACCTCACTCCAGAGTCCTACCGCAAGAAGTTCCGGAGCCTACAGAAGGGACCAAAGGACTCCTGGGCTGACCACCGGCGGGCACTTGCCCGAGCTGCCGACCACTGGACCCAAGGCCTGCAGCTTTCCACCGGACCGGAGATCCTGGACTTGTTCATCACGGAGCAACTCTTGTGGAACTGCCCTGAGGATCTCCGCCAGTTCATCCGAGACCAGAAGCCAAAGGGGTCCACGGCTACAGCTGCCCTTGCCGATGACTACACCAACAACCGGGCCCCTGAGGCCAGGAGAGCGGCCACCAGCAGCACCTGGAGAGGGGGTAAGATGAATTCGGCGACTGCCCCACCTGCCCCTAGACTGCAGGGGGTGTCCCCCTCAACTCCCCTCTCCAGGCCCGTGGCGGAACCAAGACGGTGCCACCAGTGCAACCTACCTGGACACTTCAAGGCCATGTGCCCTCAGCGTCCCAAGGCCCCGGCTCCGTCCCCGTCCCAAGGGCCGCCCAAGGTGTATTGTGTGGGTGGGGGTGGTGGTAGGTCCCTGGACAGCTTCCAACCTGTCACCGTCGGCCGGTCTGTGACCATAGGACTGCGAGACAGCGCCTCGGAGGTGACTCTGGTGCGGCCTGAGATGGTGTCCCCCCAAGACTTGATCCCTGGAAAAACCCTCGCTGTCTCCGGGATTGGAGGCACTGACCCGGCGCTGCCTGTTGCTGACATTTATGTGGACTGGGGCGCAGGGCGAGGGGTGAGGGAGGTGGGGGTAACTGATCGGATCCCTGCAAACGTGCTACTTGGGACAGATTTGGGGCAGATAACCTCCCAGTTCGGGCCCCAACCAAGGGCTGAACCTTCAGCCAGTACTGACATGACTCCTGACAATGTTAATGTGTTATCTATGAATGATGTAAGGGAGGAGGGAGTGAACTCTGATATTTCTGCTTGCACAGACACCATAGACACACACGCAGCTGCAGCTGTGACAGGAGGGGAGGGGGTCAGAGAAAGGTGTGACAATGCCTCTACAAGTAACCAGCCTGTGAGCTGGGATCTGTTGCCCTCTGCAGGGATAAGCAGAGAGCAGGGTGCTGCAGGGGGAGGACCAGTGTGTGGGGTGGGGGCTACCACAGCAAATGTGGGGTCCCCAGAGATTTCACAGCGGGGTTCTGTTGCTGCAGGGGGGGAACAGGCAGGTGAGATTGGGGCCGGTCCAGGAGCGGAAGTGCTCCCAGGTAAGATCTCGGTGCATGGTTCCCCCACAACCGGGGTGTCAGGAAGCCAGGTAGGTCTGCCTGAACCGGCGACTTGGTCAGGAACGGAGGAGGAGCAGGCACGACCCACGGTCGCAGCGGCTGTGGCCGCTGTCACCCGCAGTGGGAGTGCTGGAAGCCAAGGGGCCTCCCGGAGGTCCGATAGCTCTTCCCCTTCTGACCAAGTGGCAGCCGAGTCAGGTGGAGGCCAGGACACAGGTCCCGGGGTACTGACCGAAGATGTGACAGTCTCGTCGATTCTGGCCACATCTAGTCAGGGGTTTCAGGCAGCGTTAGAAGCTGACGACAGCCTGAAAGCTCTTAAGGAGCAGGCGGCCCAGCCTCCCTCGGACTCGGACCCGGAGCGAGTGGTCTGGGACCAAGGACGGCTGTACCGGGCCACGGTCCAGCAGGGTTCACCGGAGGCGTGGCCCAGGGACCGACAGTTGGTGGTACCCTATCCGTTCCGGACGGAGTTGTTGCGGATCGCACATGAGATTCCGATGGCCGGACACCTAGGGATCGCTAAGACCAAGGCCAGGTTAAACCAGCATTTCTACTGGCCAAAAATGGGGGCCGATGTGGCTGCCTACTGCCGTTCGTGTGAAACCTGTCAGAGAGTGGGGAAGGCGGGGCCACGCCCCAAAGCCCCACTAGTATCTCTGCCAATCATCGATGAGCCTTTCAGGAGGGTGGCTGTGGATCTGGTCGGCCCGCTGGCCATCCCCAGCAGCTCCGGGAAACGCTTCATACTGACGGTAGTGGACTATGCCACCCGGTACCCAGAAGCAGTGGCCTTGTCGTCCATTCGGGCTGACAAGGTGGCCACCGCATTGCTGGAGATTTTCTCCCGAGTGGGTTTTCCCCAGGAAATGCTCACTGACCGGGGGACCCAATTCATGTCCCAGCTGATGGAGGCCCTCTGTAAGCAAGTCCAGGTGCGACATCTGGTGGCCAGCCCGTACCATCCACAGACTAATGGCCTGTGCGAGCGGTTCAATGGCACCTTAAAGCAGATGCTTAAGATGTTGGTCGACTCCCATGGGCGTGACTGGGAGCGGTATCTCCCACACCTGTTATTTGCTTACCGGGAGGTTCCACAGGCCTCAACAGGATTCTCACCGTTTGAGCTCCTGTACGGGCGACGTGTGCGGGGCCCCCTGGCTCTGGTGAAAGAGGCTTGGGAAGGGGATTTGGCCACCCCTGGAGTGTCGGTTATCGAGTATGTCATGCGCTTCCGGGACAAAATGCAGGCCTTGACGCAACTGGTACACGACAATATGGCTCAAGCCCAGGCCGATCAGAAGCGTTGGTACGACCAGAACGCTTGTGAGAGGACCTACCAAGTGGGTCAAAAGGTGTGGGTACTGGTCCCCGTACCACAGGACAAGCTTCAGGCAGCCTGGGAAGGCCCATACCTCGTGTACCAGCAGCTCAACCCTGTGACGTACCTGGTCACCCTGGACCCTGCCCGTGGAAGGCGGAAGCCCTTCCATGTGAACATGATGAAGGCACATCATGAGCGGGAGGCATGTGCGCTCCCCGTGTGCAACCTGCCCGAGGAGGGAGAAGCGGAAACCCTCTTGGATATGCTAGCCCAGGTTAGGGCAGGCGGATCCATTGAGGATGTGGAGGTTGGCCACCAGCTCTTGGAGGACCAACGGTCCCAGCTGTGGGCCACCCTACACCCCTTCCGGGGGTTGTTTACCAACCAGCCCGGAAGGACTGACTTGGCTGTCCATCACGTGGACACTGGGGATCATCCCCCGATCCGGCGTTCAGCATATCGGGTCTCCCTGGAGGTGCAGCAACACATGCGCCAGGAGATTGACGAGATGCTGAAGCTGGGGGTGATCCAGGCATCCAACAGCGCTTGGGCCTCGCCTGTAGTCCTCGTCCCTAAGAAGGACCGAACCACTCGGTTCTGCGTGGACTACAGGGGGCTCAATGCGGTCACGGTCGCCGATGCGTACCCAATGCCACGCATCGATGACCTGCTCGATCAGTTGGCCGGGGCTCAGTACCTGACCATCATGGATCTGAGCCGGGGATATTGGCAGATCCCCCTGACTCGCAAGGCCAGGGAACGCTCTGCCTTTATTACCCAATTTGGACTGTACGAGTCCACGGTGATGCCATTCGGGATGAGGAATGCCCCTGCCACTTTCCAGCGGATGGTCAACACCCTGCTCAAGGGACTTGAAGGGTACGCGGCCGCGTACCTGGATGACATTGCCGTCTTCAGTCCCACCTGGGAGGACCACCTAGAGCATCTAGCACAGGTGCTCAGGCGGATCCACCGGGCAGGTTTGACCATCAAGCCGGGAAAGTGTCAGCTGGCCATGAGCGAGGTCCAGTACCTCGGTCACCGGGTAGGCGGGAGAACACTGAAGCCCGAGCCTGAGAAAGTGGAAGCCATCGCATCCTGGCCCACCCCCAGGACCAAGAAGCAGGTGATGTCCTTCTTGGGGACCGCTGGGTACTATAGGAGGTTTGTTCCATGCTATAGTAGCCTGGCAAAGCCCTTGACGGACCTCACCAAGAAGAAGCTGCCCTCTGCAGTCGATTGGACAATGGACTGCGAGACAGCCTTCCGGGCCCTAAAGGACGCCCTGTCCAGCCCGCCCGTGCTACAGGCAGCCGACTTCACGCGGCCGTTTGTAGTACAGACCGACGCCAGTGACTTCGGCCTCGGTGCGGTGCTCAGCCAGGTGGACTCTGCGAGCCAAGAGCACCCAGTCTTGTACCTGAGCAGGAAGCTGTTACCAAGGGAAGTTGCCTATTCCACGCTTGTGTGTGTTTTTTGGATGAACTTCTATTTATGAATTATGCACTGCAGCACTTTATGTCCTTTGGGGAATTCATCTCACACTTGATTTGTAAGAGACCACTGTATCTCCTAGCGGGTTTTCTGTATACATATATTATTCATGCCTGCTTGTTAGTATATATACAACTCTGTATTTGATGTCTATAACCTTTTTGCCACTTCTGCCCTGCATATTTGTTTTAAATTTCCTGCCTTAACCCCTCCTTGTCTACAATAAATATATTTTGCATTTAAAACTCCTCTTTCTCCTGTGTTTTGATTGTACCTGAGCAGGAAGCTGTTACCAAGGGAAGTTGCCTATTCCACGATGGAGAAGGAGTGCCTGGCCATAGTGTGGGCCCTGCAGCGTCTGCAACCCTATCTATACGGGCGCCACTTCATCGTGGAGACGGACCACAATCCCCTCAGCTGGTTGCACACCGTCTCTGGGACGAATGGGCGATTGTTGCGATGGAGCCTTGCGCTCCAGCAATACAACTTCACCATTCGCCACAAAAGGGGCCGTGACCACGGTAACGCAGACGGGCTGTCCCGACAAGGAGAGGTCGCGGACGGGCGCACGGGGGAACACCGGAGTGTGCTGCCCCCTAGCGCCCTCAAAAGGGGGGAGGTGTGAGGCAAATCCCGGGATATGAAGATGAATTATGACTCCAGTCATAATCCCTCATCACTCCCTGGCAGTGCCCCCTCCCTTCTTGTTCTCAGTGTTCCACTTACACCTCCATGGCCATGTCCTGTGATATGGAGATGAGGTGGTGTGGGAACAATGGACACAGGATGACTCCCTGCCGTCACCCTGTAGTAGGAGCTGCTAGCTAGTTAGCAAGGCTATGGAAATAGCCAGACAGAACGACTCCAGTAAAAAATGGTTCATATCTCGCAAGCCATATTTCCGATAAATATGGCAACCATAAAAATGGTGTCTCCGCATGCGGACGATGCCGGCACACCCTTTTTATGGGAGCAGGACATTGGGAAATGCCCCAGGCGTGATATCAGCCAATGGGGAACTGGCAGACAGGTCATGAGTCCCCTCGTTCTGTGGCTAAATTCATAGCTGTCACAATGAGAGCGTTGGCGTCCGCCTACGACGCTCCCAGGCAAAGTTATGGCCCATATTCCATGTTGGGATATTGTCCATAACTCAAGCCAGGGGTGGAGCAGTGCTCCCTGTGAGGTCACGAAGGTAGGAGGGGACCTGGATTTGTCCAGGTTGATAACCCTACTTCGGCCATTTTCCAGTGTTCTTTTCGCTGGGGGCACGTGTAGGAAACATCTGTGGGAAGGATCCTAGAAACCTGGGTACAGCGCCCCCCTGTGGCCAGACGCAACAAGGTAACTGCTGGAACTGTGTATGCCTGTTTGTAACCCATGCTTTGATTGTAACTGTACTCTGACATATGTATATTCTGTAGATTCCCTATTGTATATATTGTAGTTTCTAGTGTGCTTTAGGCTGATTAAATTATATAATTAATCTTGGGCTGTTCTGTTATCTCGATCTTGAATCCCACGTCTGTGTGTTCGGCTAATAGTTACCGTAAATCGGTTGGTGGCAGCGAATTGTGCCAAGGATTATTGTGGGGAGGCCAGTGAGATTCGGGGAGATTTTATATATTCCACCCGCGGAGGTCGGGGGAATATATACCTTACTCTCACCGGGGACCCTTCAATAATCGGCATAAGTAGCATAGCGGCCTCCTTGCTTATGGTCGGGCAATTCCATAATTGGCCTGACTATAAGAGGGGCGCTAGAGAGCGCGTCACGTGCTCTGTCTGTCGGTCGGGAGGTATAAAGGAGGGGTGACCCCCACTTGTTACCCCCCGATTGTGACGTACTGGTAGCCAGCGCGGGGGATTTCTGAGTGACCCCCCCGGTGGTTTGTGACACGTACAAACTGCAAAATTCCTTGAAGATCTCTGCTTCAAAGGCAGGGCCTTGATCTGTCAGGACCTTCTCTGGATAGCCGTGCGGTCTGCAGAAGTGCGCCTGGAAGACCCTTGCCGTTGTACGGGCCGATAGATCTTTAACAGGTACCACGGCCCTTGATAACTCTGCCACTTCAGTTCTTCACTCCTCAACTCTCCACTTCCAACTGTAAAGGCCCTGTCACACACAGAGATAAATCTTTTGCAGATCTGTGGTTGCAGTTAAAACATGGACATACTGTTCCATTTGTACACAGCCACAGACCTGGCACTGATTGTCCACAATTTCACTGCAACCACAGATCTGCCAAAGATTTATCTCTGTGTGTGACAGGGCCTTTACTGTCACTGACGTGTTCCCTCCCCTGACATCTCAAGACCCCTAGGTGGGCGTTCCCATCCGCCTGGTCCCACCCACTGGTGTGTCCCTATTGTCATGGTGGGGTGACTAGGCTTAGTGGCTGGTGTTCCTCTGTGTGGGATGTGGTGTTGAATCCCAAGGAGGAGGCGATACCTGTACCCTTGGTGGGGGGTACAGTCCTCTCTGACTACCTGGTTTTGCCAGGGTGTCACACATCCGCCTTCCCCGTACACCTGGGCCCCGGGACAACACCTCCCCTACCCGTGGAGGGGATACGATCCGGCTGCCCCGCTCCATCAGCCCCGGGCGTCCCATACCAAGGCAGCGGCAGTGTCACCAACCATCACCGCGACCCATGGGTGGCGTCACTGACAAACTCTTCCCCTGTAAATACCCCCTTTTTATTGTGGGCGACGGGCCGCTGCACGAGCCCCGGATCCGGCTGCCACTCGAGCCCCAGCCACGATCCCGGATCCGAGCGCTTCGGGTAGCCTTCCCTGACGTGGTCAGTCACCCCTGCCCGCGACATGTCACTGATGATTTGTCAGTATGTCTGTTCTGTTTTGTCTAGGACAAGCCATGGAAATCACTGTCCAAGACAAAACATAGAGAATGTGCCCTTTGCAGGACTAAGCTGGCCGCTATAATAAAAGGTTGTCAGGCCTGCATAGACAAGACACTGCCAGAGGAGTCCCCATCCCTGATAGAGGGTTTGAAGTCCCTAATTAAGGATGAAGTGAAGAAATCATTAAGGGAGGTTATTGCCGGGCACGTGTTCATCGAGACAGATGGCCACGGAAGACTCCAGCCCAGAAGATGAGGGAGAAGACGGGGAGATCGACAGGTTTTACTCAAACCATTCCTCATCCTCTTGAGGGAGGGCAGCCGTGCTTCCCAATAGAAGTAAAGGTGTGAGGGCTACTATGAGAATTGAGGATGTTAGAGAGCCCAGATCCGTTTAGGACATAATGATTGGTGGGCTGGAGGCACGTAAAGACAAATGTTTCCCAGTCCACAAAAACATTACGGCTTTAATCAAGCGGGAATGGAAGAGATTGGATAAAAAAGTCTTCATTCCAAAATAAATTAAAAAAAAGTACCCGTTCGATTCGGAGGAACCAGAGATGTGGTACAAAATTCCAAAAATAGACTCTGCTGTCTCCAAGGTATCCAGGAATACTGCTCTCTCGTTCGACGACGCGGGATTACTGAAAGACCCCTTGGACAGGAAACTAGACAGTATCCTGAAAAGAGCCTGGGAATTGGGAGCTTTCAAACCAAACATTGCAGCAACGTGAACTGCTCGATCACTGAGCGTGTGACTGGGTCAACTGGAAACACAAATAAAGGACAAATGCCCAAGAGACGAGCTACTGTCAAATCTCTTGGTTATTAGAAAAGTAGCGGACTTTCTGGCTGATGCGTCGGCGGATGCTGTGAGGCTCACTGTGCGAACTTGTTCCCTCTCAAATTCTGCCAGGAGAGCCTTATGGTTGAAGAACTGGAGAGGAGACTTTCACTCCAAGTCAAGGCTCTGTGGGGTTCTGTGTGAAGAACGTCTCTTCAGAAAAGGCCTGGAGGAAATACTGGAGAAGGCATCCAATTCCAAGTAGAGATTCCCAAAAGCTAACATCCCAGACTTTAGGAGATCATTCAATTTGGCAGGAGAAATAGGCAGCCCAGAGACCTGAAAAAGGGAAGTCAGAACTAGAAGGAGGGACCCAGAAAACAGGAATTTAAAATGGAGGGTGTTTTTTGCCGAGCCTTTAGAAAACCCAGAAGACAATGACGCCAAGACCCAGGTAGGTGGGAAATTTTTTTCTGTCTGTGTGCATCCATCCCCACCCCTCCCCTCCATGCCTGAAAATTAAAGCCTTCTGAAAAATATTCCACTAACCGGTGAGTTGCCTGCCTTTCTTACGCCTTGAAGACTTGTCAAGTTCCTTCCTGCCTGGGAGAAGATTTTAGCGAGTTGTTGGATTCTGGGCATGGTAGCCGAGGATTTGAAGTTTGAGTTTACTGTTCTTCCCCAGACAGATTCATGATCACGAATAGCCATAGCTTAAGTGGGGGTCAGCAGGCTTTGGAGGATGAAGTGAGGTCCTTGTTGCAAAAAGGCGTATTCAACCATGTTCCACAAAAAGAGGAAGGGAGAGGTTTTACAGCCCAGTCTTAGTATAAAAAAAAGCCAGATGCCTCCTTCAAGACATCATAAATCTAAAGGGTCTAAAGCAATTTATAGTACAGAAACATTTCAGTATGGAGACAGTCGCCACGTCAGTAAGTGACACGCCCACGGGGTCGGGGGGGGGGCTATTTGTCACTGGGCCGCGGTGCTTCTCCTGGGACACCGTGGTGGCCTTACCTGGTTCTGTGACCCCGGTGTCAATAAAATGACTGGGGATGGGGATGATGGGGTAGTGGTTCGTGATGCCACCTGTGGTGTGCGGCCAATATTAGCCGCCGCTGCGGGACTTCTCTGCTGTGGCAGATGACAATGCAGCTTGGATGGTTCAGCTCTCCAAAGGCAGAGCTATGGCCCCAGGGAGCATGGTGGTGGTAGTAGTAGTGTGCCGCCCCCGTGCCAGCAGCTGAGAGTCTCCGGACCCGGGGTTTGTGCGGCCGCTCAAATGAAGGGGGATATTTACAGGGGATTATAGAGTTTGTGACGCCACCCGTGGTGCACGGTAACTGGGGTGAATACCGCCGCTGCCGTTGGGGAGTACATTGGGTGATGACGGGGGAAGCCAGGTGTTGTGACCCTCCACTGGTAGGGGGGAATGCCCAGGGACTAGGTGTAGAGTATGCCGTGGGATGTAGGTTTGGGAGGTTGGAAGGCAGGGAGCAGGGAACTCACAGTTGGTAGTCGTGGTGCTGGATGAGGCTGGTGCTGTTTTGGAAGGCCATTACACACACAGACTGTAGTTAAACCAAAAGTCCTGGAGTACCGCTGCCGCTCAGGAGGGGAGCCCGTCCAGGTGTCCACTCCCAATGATATTGCTTGGTGTGTTCCAGTCTAGTCCGACCTTCCGGGAGCTTCTACTCCTCAGCCCCTCACACCATGAGGGCTGCTGCTTCACTGTCCTGGGAGCTCCAACCCCCCAGCTTTTTCTCCCCCTGAGAGCTACTACTCCCCTCTTCTCTCCTTGCTCCCCTGAAGCCGACTGCCCTGTCACCTCCCACCAGTCTGCCTGACTCCACTAGACCTACCCACTGGTGTTTGTGTGACTGGAATTTGCATTCTGATGTTAGCAATATCATTAGGTGGCACCTGGAACCAAGGAGGGTGGGTTTTGCACTATAAGGACAGGAGTGCAGTTCCCTATGACACCTTGACTAGTGCAGGGGCGTCACATTCCCCCTTGGTTAAACGTAGCTCTTCCCCGAGCTACAGGACACATCAGTTTTTTTTAAAAAAACTGCTCCTGTAAGGAGGAAAAAGGGATAACATGTTATAAACAGTTTTCCATCCCTCACAGGGAAGGCACATTTCTTAAACATTGCAAAAGAAAAAAAACTCAGCGTCCACATTCCCAATGTCCCGGATCCCTTTAACCCGCCACCCAAACAAACCTGACCCGCTGCATACCTACTTGGGTCCGTGACTGGGCTAAAGTCCCGGATTTAAAGGGTGACTCTAGCAGATAACACTTAGCAATCGCTGCCGTGGCTGCCTCCTCCTCCAGCTTTCCTCCCCACAACCCGCCACCCCAGCTACCCATATCCCCAGTGCCACCTTCACTCACGGTGCTGCACTGTCTTGAGTTCCCTGTGGTTGTCCATGGCAATGGGTGCAGCTGCCTTCACTCTTTCAGACTCTAACCGGGTAACCTTGTAACCATTACCTACTGCACCATCCTCCACCAAGGGTCTCTGGTACCACCTCCTTGTGGCACACCGCTCCGGACCCTGATGGCCTTTTCATCTTTAACAGGCAGCGTGAAGAGGTTCAACAAGAATGGCGCCTCTTTAACTTTCCTGCCATGAGGGCTGCTGCTTCGCTGTCCTGGGAGCTCCAACTCTCCATCTTTCTCTCCCCCTTAGAGCTACTACTCCTCTCTCCTTGCTCCCCTGAAGCCGACTGCCCTGTCACCTCCCACCAGTCTGCCTGACTCTTAGGTGGGCGGCCCTTTCTCCACTAGACCTACCCACTGGTGTGTGTGTGTGACTGGGATCTGCATGCTGATGTTAGCAATATCATTAGGTGGCACCTGGAATCAAGGAGGGTGGGTTTTGCACTATAAAGACAGGAGTGCAGTTCCCTATGACACCCTGACTAGTGCAGTGGCATTGTCTCTCAGGCGCTGATGGCGCGATGGGAGGGCACCGGCAGTAACAGGACGACACAGGTGGAACAGTTCAAGGTCTTTTACTCACTGGTCTCATACTGCGGTTGGAGCAGGGCTACGCTGTGATTGGCCTCAGCCGATCCCGGATACTTCGGAGGTCGTGGACGGTGGGTCCTTCTGTGCATCACCTTCTAATGGTTTCCCTCCACCCCAGCTCCTGGACCATGGAACGGGTCATGGGTGCCTTCTGCACTCCCCGTGAACCCTGGGATTTGTGTCTTTGCTTGCTCGTCTGTTCTGGAGTCCGACCTGACTCGGACACTGTCTGGTACTAACTTTCCTTAGTGTGTCAAATGGCTCCTCACTTCTCCTCAGTGGGTGTACCACCTCCCAGGTCCCTGAACTAGTGGGCATGACGTCCCATACCTCATAATGGCCACCCCAGCACCTACCCTAGCCCGGTCCCAGTTACAGAACCCCTGTGTTATGTGTTGGTTGAGTGTGGTGGTGGTTGTTAGCGGTGACAACCGCCTCCGTATCCGTGATGAATACTGCACCTTGGTTGAGGTGCAGTACCCTGTGGCGCAGGAGGCTACATAAGGCTACTATACCTAGATTGTTTGATGGCAACTATAGACCTCAAGGATGCCAATTATCATGTGCCTATTTTTTAGGGACATCAGAGGTTCTCAGGGTAGCAGTATATATTCAGGGTCAGCATACCCATCTGCACGTCCGAGCCCTACCCTTCAGCCTCTCAATGGCCCCCAGAGTGTTTATGTAGCACCCCAGGGGTTTAGTGGAAGATACTCGTCACCGGGCCGGTGAGGATCAGGGGATGTCATGTGTTGCCCTGCCCGGTTTCGTGAACCCTTGGTGTGCACGGAGGAGGATGAGTGAAAAAGGGGTGAGGATAGAGGTTGTTGTCATAAAGCCATCTGCGGTATGCAGCCAAGAAATTAGCCGCCGCCGCTATCGCTGTCCTCCGGGGAGGATGGTAGTAGCAGCCGAGGTGTTTCTGCTCCCCACAGGTGGAGCGGGCCCCGGGGAGGATGATGAGGGTTGTAGTCGTGGCGGGAGCCATTGGCGCTGGGGCGTTGGGCAACGTCGCCGGTAAGTCCGAGTCAGCTGCTGTGGTTCCTAGTTGTTTTACTCACAGTTTATGCCGCTTGCCCGGGAGGTATCGGTCACCCGCTGAAATGGGCCCCGTCGACCTTGGATAAGTTGGATGAAGCCACCAGTGTTTGGAAAATGTCCTTTCTAAGAGTTGCCCCTCCAGCAGTGAGGAACCCGGGCTGAGAATTCCGCTCCAAGCCACAGGCCCCGTGAAAGAAGAAAAAGGAAAAAGGTGATGGTGGTGTCTTGTCGCCAGAACTGAAGTCCTGGGTAGACTGACTGACGATTGTGTGAGTTGCTCCTACTTCTACCCCAAGTGGAACCTGCCCCCCAGGTGGCTGGCTTCAGTGATCGCGAAAGTCCCATGCTTCGTGATGGCCACTCCCTATCTGCCCTGGGCCATCCCCCCAGTGAGAAGGCACCTGACTGTATGTAAAGTGTGAATGAGGAACACCGATGATTAACCCCCTCCTTACCGGAGGCGAATACTGCACCTTAATTGAGGTACAGTACTCTGTGGCGACTGGAGCCTCAGGGGCACCACATTACCCCACAGCCAATGGCAGCCAGCACTCCCGGGCTGCAAACAAAGTTAGTACACCGCAATTTTTATATGCAATTACCAATATAACATTCTTCCCTTTATGGCAGGCACCATCAATAAACAGTTTCAAACATTTTCAACACTTACTGGTCAGCAGTATCATTATGCAATAAAGTATCAACATTTGCATATGAAAAACAGTTATTCTCGCTTGGCTGCTGGTGGTGCCAGAGGGCTGGTCCCAGCCCCCTGGCTCTGGGCACTCAAAGGAAATCCTTGAGCAAAGTGTCCAACCTTGTCGCAGCGCCGGCAGATCAGCTGCCCATCAGCATCGTAACGATCAGAACCTGGGGCAGCGGGTTCCTCCCGCATTGCCGCCAGGAGAGGTCATCAGCACTGGAAGCCAGTTTGATGGTTGCAGGTTGCTGAGTCCCTTGCTTGGATTTCACCGCTTTAGTCAGAGTAGCCATAACTTTGATCAATTCCAGGATTTGGAGCCGCCGTCGAAACAAGCTGTACAGTCTATCTTTGAAGTCACTCAGGTATGCGATTCTCCTAAGTGGACATGTCCTTGCAGGCAAAAGGTTTCAGGCTGGTTTCCGGCAGGGGGGCTCTCTTTCGCGCCCTTTGCGGGTACCACCCACGATGACATGCCCCTTCTTTTCCTGCGTGGAATGACTAATGGCGACTGTCCTTTTTAAGCAATATGTTAAACACAGTCCTGTAAGGCGCACAATACCTGGGCTTTGCCCGGGCACATTATCCTGTTCGTGACGCCAAATGTAGCACACAGGGGGTCGGGGGAAGATACTCGGCACCAAGCCAGTGAGGATTAGGGGATGTCACGGGTGGCTCTGCCCGGTTTCGTGACCCCAAGGTGTACATGGATGAGGATGGGTGGAAAAGGGGTGAGGATGGAGGTTGTTGTCGTGAAGCCACCTGCGGTATGTGGCCAGAGAATTAGCCACCGCTGCTGTTGCTGTCCTCCGGGGCGGATGTTAGTAGCAGCCGAGGTGTTTGTGGCCAGAGAATTAGCCACCGCTGCTGTCGCTGTCCTCCGGGGTGGATGTTAGTAGCAGCCGAGGTGTTTCTGCTCCTCACAGGTGGAGCGGGCCCCGGGGAGGATGATGAGGGGTGTAGTGATGGCGGGGGCCGTTGGTGCCGGGGAGCAGGGCGACGTTGCCGGAAATAAGAATTTGAGTGGGCCGTTGCGGTTCCAAATTGTTTTACTCACAGTTTATGCCGCTCGCCCGGAAAATACAGGTCACCCAATGTGATGGGCCCCGTCAACCTCGGATAAGTTGGAAGAAGCCACCGGTGTTGGGAAAATGTCCTTTCTAAGAGTTGCCTCTCCAGTAGTGAGGAACCCGGGCTGAATGTTCCGCACCAAGCCACAGGCCCTGTAAAAGAAGAAAAAGGAAGAAGGTGATGGTGGTATCTTGTCGCCAGAACTGAAGTCCTGGGTAGACTAACTGACGATTGTGTGAGTTTCTCCCACTTCTACCCAAGTGGAACCCGCCCCCCAGGGGGCTGGCTTCAGTAACCGCGAAAGTCCCATGCTTCGTGATGGCCATCCCCCTATCTACCCTGGGCCATCCCCCCAGTAGAAAGGCACCTTACTGTATGAAAAGTATGAATGTGGAAAACCAGTGATTAACCCCTTCCTTACTTGAGGCGAATACTGCACCTTAATTAAGGTGCAGTACTCTGTGGCGACTGGAGCCTCAGGGGCGCCACATTTACAAAGCTGGGATCAGAGATGTCTGCTCACATCAAGATGAAGGATATCCTTTTCATACCCTACCTAGCCAACTTCTTAGTGGTAGAAAGACACAATCAAGCTGCAGGGAGGTGATAGGTCAGGTCTCGGATATTTTAGCAGATCTCGGCTGGCTTATAAATATAAAAAAATCAAAAGCTGATCACAAACAGATACAGATTTTCTGAGGCATTCACTTGGAGTCCAGACACCAAAGGTCATTCCTTCCAGAGGAAAAAAATAAGATGACTAGGGGAGTTGGTACGAAACCTGCTAACCAAGGCAGTTACCACCCTCAAAAGAGCAATGTCAGCCCCTGGATACCTAACATCCTGTATCCCTGCATACCTAGAGGTGATCAAAGATTTCATTAAAGCTTCCACCTTTTTGTTCTTTTTCAGGGTCCCAGTAGAGGCCAGCCGGCATCAAAAGGGTCCCTAGCCAGATTGGTCAAAGAGGGGATCACTCTGGCTTACAGAGCAGGGGATCAGGATCCTCCCTTGGGCTTAAGGGCTTACTCCACTAGGGCCGTTTCCACCTCTTGGGCTGAAAAAGCTAACGCCTCTCTGCAGCAGATCTGTAAAGCTGTCACAAGGTCTTCCCCATCTACCTTTTTTAAGCACTATAGGTTGGATCATGGTGTTAGTGATCTTTCCTTTGGTAGAAAGGTGTTACAGGCGGTGGTCTCTCCCTAGGGGATTCCTTAATAATCTCTCCTGGCTGCTGTCATGGAGAAGGGAAAAATCAGTATTACTTACCGGTAATTTGATTTTCCAGAGCCACGACAGCACCCTCTATTTTCCCTCCCTTATTTTTGTTCTTACTTACTTTCGGTGTTGGTCTTTTGTCACTCGTGTGGAGGGTTTTCATTTTTTCCACGCATGTCGCAAAAAAAAAAGCAAACTTTATATAGAAGTGGCGTATATGTCAGATATGCATATGTCGGAAGTAATGTTATCTTTTCTTAAATATGTGAACTAATATGTGTCATACTAACCAAAACTGAGTCCTCTCATGCTCTGTAAACCACTGAAGTGTATGGAGAGGCTCCACCCTTAAAAGCTGTAGCTTCCTGTCCTTCGAGGTGGGTGTACCCTCTCTCCAGGTGCTGTCGTGGCTCTGAAAAATCTAATTACCAGTAAGTAATAATGATTTATTTTTTTTTATGAACTGTCCATGAATTTCTGGTCAGTTGGCATCCCTGTCCCAACCTCTACAAGAACCTAGTCCAAGCCTCTACACTTTGGTTCACAGAGTGGTCTCCAATGGGACCGTGTTTGAGACCTTTATTAACTGTGAACACCATAGTGGATTTCAAAGGCCCAAATTCACTGTATGGAGGCAAACGGGTCACTTTTATCGCTGTTAGACTCTATTCATATGTAGCGCCCCTGAGAACCTCAGGGCACTACAGGGAACTGCATCCTCTTGGGGATGCAGGACCTACCCCCTGGGACCTGGAGTACCAGTGCCGATTCCACGAACACACATCTAAGGCTAGTTTCACACTTGCGTTGTATGGCATCCGTCGCATTGCGTTGTGTGACGGATGTAACGGATGCGTTGCATATAGTGGCACAACTAATGCGACGGATCCTGCAAAACAACGGAATCCGTTGTAGTTTTTTTTTCAGCAATTTACTCAACTGAGCATGCGCAGTTGTGTAAAGACGGATCATTCACAGGAATCCATCAAAGGACGAATTCTGACGGATTTTTCCACCATAGTATTCCATTATAAAAATGACAGACGCCAACGGAATCCAGCACATTGCGGTTTTTGACGCTCTGGGAAGCGCAGAAAAACGCTACATCCGTTCTTTCCGCCCGGCGGATGGAACGCAGCGTCGGCCGGCGGATACAACGCAAGGCCATCCGTCACAATGCGTCATCAATACAAGTCAATGGGAAACAGGGCACATCCATTAATAGATTGTGCTGTTTCCCAAAGCAGCAAATTGCGACGGCTGCCAAACAACGTAAATGTGAAAGTACCCTAAAATCCTAGTTCTCCTCTCTACACTGGGCATAAAGGGTTAACCATGTAAGGGGATTGTCGCCATGGGAACGAGTCCCTGGGTATAGCCAGCGTGGTGGGAGGGGTCAGCGGGCAGTGAGAGAGAGGAGTCGAGAGTTGGGAGCACACAGGAGAGGTTTATGGATGTGCCTGAGCTGGGTCCGTGTAACGGTTACCCCGGGGCACAGGAGACAGGTCGCCAGGACAGGTACCGAGATATCGCTGGGACCAGAGCACGAACGGGGCACAGGGCCCTAGGTCAAATGTCAAGTTTCAAACGGTTTGATAAATACCTGCCCGGTGAGGACACCTTCACGGACTTCATCGAACCAAATATTCCGAGGGCATCAGCAGTAAACTAGGATCGAGGTTCGGACACTTACCTCCCCGCAGGGTCCGCACTGCCTGCCGTACGGAGGAGACTGCACCCCAAAAGGGACAGTCGGGGTTCCCAAACACTCCATGCTACGGGGACTCAATCTACAGAGAGTGCCGGGGACAGAGCAACCTGGGTCACTACATAGGCACTGATACTTCTGTGACCGGAACCAGCCTACCGAGGGTCCATGTGAGTAGAGACTGTTAGGGTATGTGCACACGTTGCTTTTTTTTCCGCGCGGAAAAAAACGCACCCTCTGGCAGAGGGGAGAATTGTAAACAATGCTTTTTGAGAAACAACGCATCGAAAACGCATGCGTTTTTCATGCGTTTTTCATGCGTTTTTTTAGGTGCGTTTTTTAAGACTTGTCAGTGATAATAAAGTTGGTTGAACACAGACCTTTGGAAAAAAAAACCTGTGATGTCATTTCCTTCTCCACATTCTGTTTGGATAAATGGGAGGGCTTGGAATGGAAGGAGCACCATTTGAATTTTGGAAAAGTTGAAATAAACTTCGCGCACCAAGCCCCTTAGGTACCTATACGTCAGAAAACCCCCACAAGTGACCCCATTTTGGAATCTGCACCCATCAAGGATTTTATTCAGGAGTATATTAAGCATTTTGAATCCACAGCTACTTCACCCAAAATGTTGCTGTAGCAACAATATTCTCACTTTTAGGCCCGCTTCACATGTCAGTGAAAAACACTGACGTTTTTCACTGGCGTGTAAAACACGCACATGTCCCTCCGTGTGCCGTGAATCACGGCACACATGGGTTGTCTAAGTGCAATCCGGGCTCCGTTCTCCGTGGCCCGTGATTGCACTTAGAGATTAACTCACCTGCGCCCGCTCCCGCTCTCCATGGTGCTGATCGCTCCCGCGGTGCAGCATCCGGCCGGCGCTGACCCCCGCAGCAGCTGCTTCCGGGTTGGCTGTGTCGTGCATCATGAATATGCGCGACAATAATGAGCCGGCACAGAAGGAACAGGGAGGACGGGCTGCAGAGGACATCGCTGGAGCCGGGTGAGTTAAAATGTTTTTTATTTTAAAAGCACGTTTTTTTCTGGCACGTGTTTCACGCATCACACCACTGCGTGGTCCGTGGGACATCAGTGATGCCAGAAAAAAATGGACATGTCTCCGTGCGGCAATCACGCACACGCGGGTACGCCGCATGGAGACACGTGCAGTGAAAAATCACTGACGTGTGAGCAGACCCATTCATTATAATGGGTCTGCGTATGTCAGTGATCCTGGTACGTTTAAAAAAAAGCACAAACGTACCAGAATCACTGACGGGTGAAAGGGGCCTAAGGCTATGTGGCCATGATCCAGCGACACGGCGTCTAGTACACAGTGTCAGCCTTCCTGCAGCTGCCCATGCCCACGATTTGGGTTCAGGCTGCTGTGGAGCTCTATGCTACCTGCAGAGAACACTCTCGTCTCCGCAGCATAAATTGACATGCTGAGGCTCGGGAAGCCACGCTACCGGTCAGTTTATGCTGCGGAGAAAAGAAGCACAGTGGGCATGGGATCTCCAAAAATCCTTCCACTGTGCTTCTACTGCACAACGCAGCGTTATGGACGCAGGGAAAACACTCAGCGCCCATAACGCTGCAAACCCTGATTGTGGACACACAGCCTAAAAAGCGTCAATGGATGAAGGGATGTCAAATATATAGAACGTCCTACCCCCGCCTGCATATTCTAAGCTGGCACCTTTAGTACCTTTCATGTGGCACTAAAGGGTGCCTAGCTTAGTATTTATCCAATAAAAAAAAAAAAAAAAAAAATGAAAAAAATGGCGTGGGGTCCCCCCTATTTTTGATAGCCAGTCAGGGTAAAGCAGACAGCTGTAGCCTGCAAACCACAGCTGGCAGCTTCATCTTGGCTGGTGATCAATTTGGAGGGCTCCCCATGTTTTTTTTTTTATTTATAAATAAAGAATAAAAAAAAAAATAACGTGGGGTCCCCCCAAATTAGATCACCAGCCAAGGTGAAGCTGACAGCTGGGGTCTGGTATTCTCAGGGTGGGAAGAGCCATGGTTATTGGACTCTTCCCAGCCTAAAAATAGCAGGCCGCAGCCGCCCCAGAAGTGGCGCATCCATTAGATGCGCCAATCCTGGCGCTTCGCCCCAACTCATCCCGCGCCCTGGTGCGTTGGCTAACGGGGTAATAAATGGGGTTGATACCAGATGTGTAATGTCACCTGGCATCAAGCCCAGCAAATAGTGATGTCACGGCATCTATTAGATACCCGACACAACTAATTGACAGTAAACAAAAGCAAAAAAAGACAACAAAAAATGTTTTATTAGAAAAAACACTCCCCAAATCATTCCCTTGTTCTCCAATTTAATAAAAAAAAATGGGTCCGCAGAAATCCATATGGATGTCCCACGTCGCCTCTGGACCTTCTAGAATATGGGGGCACGTTCAGGAAACGTATCCCCCATTTTCTAGGAGGGCAGACCCTCCATTTGAGGAGAGTGGGTGCCAAAAATCTGCACCCACTCTCCCCGGGTCACAGCTGCAGACTGCGAGCAGCCAGCACAGCTCTCTGAACACAGTGCTGGCTGTCAGCTGCTCTGCTCATGTGACCGGCCGGCGTCTGCTGTGAAGGAGGAGGGAGCCGCGGGGGATCAGCGCTGCGACCGGACAGGTATGTATGACACCGGGGGGAATTGGGGTGAACGGGCAGGGCCTGGGGAACAGTTTTCTGTCGCATGTGTTATTGCACATGCGACAGAAATCATAGGAGCAGGGCGGCCGGTGCGCTACTGTGCGCGCGGCCATGTTGGATTTTCGGGAGGGGGGTCGGGGGTCGGGGCGGGCACTTTGGCGACACCGGGGGCTTTGCCAGGAAGTGAGGTCAACAGGAAGCCTCTTGAGCTCACTTCCAGGTAAATGCCTGCGTTCTGGCGTGCCGACAAAGGCCGCGGACCGCAACAAAAAAGCAGGTCCATGCGTTGTGGCTGCGTTCTGACCCCACATCATTGATTTCAATGGGGGAGAGAACGCAGCCACAACGCACAAAAGAAGTGACATGCTGCTTTTCTTTCCGCACCGATTTTTGGCATCCAAAACGCTGCGTTTAAAAACGCAGCATGTGCACTGATTTTTCAGCTTTCCCATACACTTTGCTGGGAAAGCTGAACGCATGCAATTTGCCACTGAAACGCTGCGGTTCAAAACGCAGCGTTTCCGCGGTAAAAAACGCATCGTGTGCACACAGCCTTAAAGTTAACCTGGTGTAGTCTCCATCATTATAAACCATACATCTCCTAGGCACAGCCCTACCTGCGGAGGGCCTACCACCATAGCTGCCACTACCACCATCCCTGGGAGTACCCTCCTTGAGCAGCATTCTTAACCGCAACCTGCAGGTGGCGTCACAAACATTAACTCTATTATCCCCTGTAAATTCTCCCTTTTTATTAAGCGTCCCCAGGGCACGGGACCGGGCAACGGCCACCAGAGTGACATTCCCAACTGCAACTGCCCGGGACCAAGTACCCCCTTCCCTGGGCGACACACATACTCTATGGGGCTGTTGGAAAATCCCAGGGCAGCGTTCAGCAGCCCTATAATGAAGGAATGGAGCGGCGGTCCGGCATATGTACTGTTGCCCCCATCGGTGCCGGTCTCAGCAGTTGGATCCCCACCCATCTATAACTTAGAGCTATACTAGGGGGAGGTGATAAATTATTTTCATCGGACAATCCCTTTAAGTTTGGGACGGTAAATTAAAATCTGATGTGGCCGATCCATCTTTGTCACAATCTTCTGTGGAAGAGGAGCCTCCATCTACACCAGAAGGTCGTCGACTTCAGCGGACATCACTGCTTTTAGACAATTCTTCTGTAATGGATATGGGGCCACGTCTATAACTAAGGAGGATACACCACGGCTTCACGGCTTCTGCTTTTTGCCTCAGCCAATCATCAGGTTGGGATTTTGTGGCTTCAGTTTCTGTGTGAAATAAAATGAAATAGACAAAAAATGAGGCAAGAAAAGAGACAAAGATGAAGATTGAAAATCCTCATTTAGGACTGACAGTTCCCTGACCTCGGATATTCTGCCCTAGAGGGGAAGGGGTGACACACGAACCTGAAATACCTGAAACTTTACAGAGCGTTGTGTGCCAGCAGCTGGTGCCTCTGGAGGGTGTGATGGTGTCTCGGATCGTCAGCCTGCCCTCATCAGGCCCACAGGAGCGTAGATGGGTTCATTATCTGTCACCGCCGGTGACACAGAATTACACATCCTCTGTATGTACAGGAGGTGACATCTCCAGACCAGCAGCTCCTCCAAGACCAGACGTTCTCCAGAGGAACCGTGCTTCTGCCTCACCACGCTCAGCCTCAACATGACAACCATTGCGATCTTTCTCATCACCTTGGCCGTCTTGTATAAGCCCGGTAAGATCCTTCTATCACTAATGTGAGAGAGATTTCTCCAGGATGTCCACCCTTGTGATTTCTCCAGGATGTCCACCCTTGTGATTTCTCCAGGATGTCCACCCTTGTGATTTCTCCAGGATGTCCACCCTTGTGATTTCTCCAGGATGTCCACCCTTGTGATTTCTCCAGGATGTCCACCCTTGAGATTTCTCCAGGATGTCCACCCTTGTGATTTCTCCAGGATGTCCACCCTTGAGATTTCTCCATGATGTCCACCCTTGTGATTTCTCCAGGATGTCCACCCTTGTGATTTCTCCAGGATGTCCACCCTTGTGATTTCTCCAGGATGTCCACCCTTGTGATTTCTCCAGGATGTCCACCCTTGTGATTTCTCCAGGATGTCCACCCTTGTGATTTCTCCGTCCACCTTCGTTCCATGGTTCTCCTCATGCCTTTCTCAGGCCGGCTTCACACATCGTCCATCATTTAGAGTTGTTCTCAACCTTAATAAGAACCTCATCACAATCTACAGACGTCTCATTTCAAGTTTATTATTTATTAATCACTTAATTTTCTGTTAAAAACTCGAAACAATTGAGATTTTTGTTTATTTAGATTTAATGGGTAAAACTTTAATTTCTGAGTTTTTTTCTTAGTTTGCCTAAATAATATTGCATTTTTTGCCATGATCCACACGGATTCATTTATTTTTTTTCATTTTTGTTTGTTTATATATTTATTTTAAGTCTTTTGGAAGTTTTTATTTTGAACAGTGAGGTATTGAAGTAACGTTTTCAGTACATTACTATATCACTTTTCCTGCTGGTGACCCCCATCCCCTTTTTCCTGGTGGTGACCCCATCCCCTTTTTTCCTGGTGGTGACTCCCACTCCGTTTTTTTTCTGGTGGTGACCCCCCCACCCTCTTTTATCATGGTGGTGACCCTCAACTCCTTGTTTTCTGGTGGTGACCCCTACCCCTTTTTTTCCTGGTGGGGACCCCCACCCTTTTGTTTCCTGGTGGGGACCCCCATCCTTTTGTTTCCTAGTGGTGACCCCACCCCCTTTTTTCCTGGTGGTGACCCCCAAGCTCTTGTTTCCTGGTGGTGACCCCCACCCTTTTTTTCCTGGTCATGACCTCCACCCCCTTTTTTCCTGGTGGTGACCCCCACCTTTTGTTTCCTGGTGGTGACCCCTACCCCCTTTTTTCCTGGTCATGACCTCCACCCCCTTTATTTCCTGGTGGTGACCCTTACCTTTTGTTTCCTGGTGGTGACCCCTACCCCCTTTTTCCTGGTCATGAGCTCCACCCCCTTTTTCCTAGTGGTGACCCCCACCTCCTTTTTTCCTGGTGGCTACCCCCAAGCCCTTGTTTCCTGGTAGTGACCCCCACCCCCTTTTTTCTGTTATGACTTTCACTATCAGTCCGGTTTCACCCATCATTTGCTGTACTATTTGGACCGTTAGGGTAGACTCACCTGTTCGGTATTTGCTGCTGATCATGTTGCAGAAAGAGCTACAATTGTCCCATTTATCTAAAACATTTACATGCAAATTAAAAATAATGATTTTCAGTTGCAGAAAGTTTTTGGAGCAGAAACTCCACGTTTTTGAGGGATTTTGAGAAATATTTGGAGGTTTCAGCTCAGCTTCTTCTAAAAAAAACTTAGCGTGAAGATATCTCTAGGACACGAGCACAAAATGTCTGTTTCAGGCAGATTCAATCTTCTGTCTTATTTCATTTTCACCACTTCAAGGGTGGGAAACCTCAACGGGATAAATGTAGTAACACTTTCATTCCTCTGGGGGCTTCACCTGGAGGCGGCGTGCTCCATACCACTGACATTATAAAGTAAAAGCCTCCGAGCTGCCAGAAGAGCCTCTAACGAGGCGCTGATGAAGGCACCTCCGAGAAATCACCGCCGGGGAGTTATTGCCTGGAAAGACCTGGTGGTTCCGAGAGCCATGAGGCACACGATTGGGTAATTTGTTTACCAGAATTTGGAAGCTACAAAAAACTGAATTAAAGTCGGCTGTAAATAGCAGATACAAGAGGAGGTGACGCTCCAAAACTGGCTGTAAATAGCAGATACAAGAGGAGGTGGCGCTCCAAAACTGGCTGTAAATGGCAGATACAAGAGGAGGTGGCGCTCCAAAACTGGCTGTAAATAGCAGATACAAGAGGAGGTGACGCTCCAAAACTGGCTGTAAATAGCAGATACAAGAGGAGGTGACGCTCCAAAACTGGCTGTAAATAGCAGATACAAGAGGAGGTGACGCTCCAAAACTGGCTGTAAATAGCAGATACAAGAGGAGGTGACGCTCCAAAACTGGCTGTAAATAGCAGATACAAGAGGAGGTGGCGCTCCAAAACTAGCTGAAAAAGCAGATACAAGAGGAGGTGACGCTCCAAAACTGGCTGAAATAGCAGATACAAGAGGAGGTGGCATTCCAAAACTGGCTGTAAATAGCAGATACAAGAGGAGGTGACGCTCCAAAACTAGCTGTAAATAGCAGATACAAGAGGAGGTGACGCTCCAAAACTAGCTGAAATAGCAGATACAAGAGGAGGTGACGCTCCAAAACTAGCTGTAAATAGCAGATACAAGAGGAGGTGGCGCTCCAAAACTGGCTGTAAATAGCAGATACAAGAGGAGGTGGCGCTCCAAAACTAGCTGAAATAGCAGATACAAGAGGAGGTGACGCTCCAAAACTAGCTGTAAATAGCAGATACAAGAGGAGGTGGCGCTCCAAAACTGGCTGAAATAGCAGATACAAGAGGAGGTGGCGCTCCAAAACTGGCTGAAATAGCAGATACAAGAGGAGGTGGCACTCCAAAACTGGCTGTAAATAGCAGATACAAGAGGAGGTGACGCTCCAAAACTAGCTGTAAATAGCAGATACAAGAGGAGGTGACGCTCCAAAACTAGCTGAAATAGCAGATACAAGAGGAGGTGACGCTCCAAAACTAGCTGTAAATAGCAGATACAAGAGGAGGTGGCGCTCCAAAACTGGCTGTAAATAGCAGATACAAGAGGAGGTGACGCTCCAAAACTAGCTGAAATAGCAGATACAAGAGGAGGTGGCGCTCCAAAACTGGCTGTAAATAGCAGATACAAGAGGAGGTGGCGCTCCAAAACTGGCTGTAAACAGCAGATACAAGAGGAGGTGACGCTCCAAAACTGGCTGTAAATAGCAGATACAAGAGGAGGTGACGCTCCAAAACTGGCTGTAAATAGCAGATACAAGAGGAGGTGGCGCTCCAAAACTGGCTGTAAATAGCAGATACAAGAGGAGGTGGCGCTCCAAAACTGGCTGTAAATAGCAGATACAAGAGGAGGTGACGCTCCAAAACTAGCTGAAATAGCAGATACAAGAGGAGGTGGCGCTCCAAAACTGGCTGTAAACAGCAGATACAAGAGGAGGTGGCGCTCCAAAACTGGCTGTAAACAGCAGATACAAGAGGAGGTGACGCTCCAAAACTGGCTGTAAATAGCAGATACAAGAGGAGGTGACGCTCCAAAACTGGCTGTAAATAGCAGATACAAGAGGAGGTGGCGCTCCAAAACTGGCTGTAAATAGCAGATACAAGAGGAGGTGGCGCTCCAAAACTGGCTGCAAATAGCAGATACAAGAGGAGGTGACGCTCCAAAACTGGCTGCAAATAGCAGATACAAGAGGAGGTGATGCTCCAAAACTGGCTGTAAATAGCAGATACAAGAGGAGGTGGCGCTCCAAAACTGGCTGTAAATAGCAGATACAAGAGGAGGTGGCGCTCCAAAACTGGCTGTAAATAGCAGATACAAATGGAGGTGGCGCTCCAAAACTGGCTGTAAATAGCAGATACAAGAGGAGGTGGCGCTCCAAAACTGGCTGTAAACAGCAGATACAAGAGGAGGTGGTGCTCCAAAACTGGCTGTAAATAGCAGATACAAGAGGAGGTGGCGCTCCAAAACTGGCTGTAAATAGCAGATAGAAGAGGAGGTGACGCTCCAAAACTGGCTGTAAATAGCAGATACAAGAGGAGGTGACGCTCCAAAACTGGCTGTAAATAGCAGATACAAGAGGAGGTGGCGCTCCAAAACTGGCTGTAAATAGCAGATACAAGAGGAGGTGGCGCTCCAAAACTGGCTGTAAATAGCAGATACAAGAGGAGGTGACGCTCCAAAACTAGCTGAAATAGCAGATACAAGAGGAGGTGGCGCTCTAAAACTGGCTGTAAATAGCAGATACAAGAGTAGGTGGTGCTCCAAAACTGGCTGTAAATAGCAGATACAAGAGGAGGTGGCACTCCAAAACTGGCTGTAAACAGCAGATACAAGAGGAGGTGACGCTCCAAAACTGGCTGTAAATAGCAGATACAAGAGGAGGTGGCGCTCCAAAACTGGCTGTAAAAACCAGATACAAGAGTAGGTGGCGCTCCAAAACTGGCTGTAAATAGCAGATACAAGAGGAGGTGGCGCTCCAAAAGTGGCTGTCAACAGCAGATACAAGAGGAGGTGGCGCTCCAAAACTAGCTGTAAATAGCAGATACAAGAGGAAGTGGCGCTCCAAAACTGGCTGTAAACAGCAGATACAAGAGGAGGTGGCGCTCCACAACTGGCTGTAAATAGCAGATACAAAAGGAGGTGGCGCTCCAAAACTGGCTGCAAATAGCAGATACAAGAGGAGGTGGCGCTCCAAAACTGGCTGTAAATAGCAGATACAATAGAAGGTGGCGCTCCAAAACTGGCTGTAAACAGCAGATACAAGAGGAGGTGCGCTCCAAAACTGGCTGTAAATAGCAGATACAAGAGGAGGTGACACTCCAAAACTGGCTGTAAACAGCAGATACAAAAGGAGGTGGCACTCCAAAACTGGCTGTAAATAGCAGATACACGAGGAGGTGGCGCTCCAAAACTGGCTGTAAATGGCAGATACAAGAGGAGGTGGCGCTCCAAAACTGGCTGTAAATGGCAGATACAAGAGGAGGTGGCGCTCCAAAACTGGCTGTAAACAGCAGATACAAGAGGAGGTGGCGCTCCAAAACTGGCTGTAAATAGCAGATACAAGAAAAGGTGGCGCTCCAAAACTGGCTGTAAACAGCAGATACAAGAGGAGGTGGCGCTCCAAAACTGGCTGTAAACAGCAGATACAAAAGGAGGTGGCGCTCCAAAACTGGCTGTAAAAAGCAGATACAAGAGGAGGTGGCACTCCAAAACTGGCTGTAAACAGCAGATACAAGAGGAGGTGACGCTCCAAAACTGGCTGTAAATAGCAGATACAAGAGGAGGTGGCGCTCCAAAACTGGCTGTAAATAGCAGATACAAGAGGAGGTGGCACTCCAAAACTGGCTGTAAATAGCAGATACAAGAGGAGGTGGCGCTCCAAAACTGGCTGTAAATAGCAGATACAAGAAGAGGTGGCGCTCCAAAACTGGCTGTAAACAGCAGATACAAGAGGAGGTGGCGCTCCAAAACTGGCTGTAAATAGCAGATACAAGAGGAGGTAGCGCTCCAAAACTGGCTGTAAAAACCAGATACAAGAGTAGGTGGCGCTCCAAAACTGGCTGTCAACAGCAGATACAAGAGGAGGTGGCGCTCCAAAACTGGCTGTAAATAGCAGATACAAGAGGAAGTGGCGCTCCAAAACTGGCTGTAAACAGCAGATACAAGAGGAGGTGGCGCTCCACAACTGGCTGTAAATAGCAGATACAAAAGGAGGTGGCGCTCCAAAACTGGCTGCAAATAGCAGATACAAGAGGAGGTGGCGCTCCAAAACTGGCTGTAAATAGCAGATACAATAGAAGGTGGCACTCCAAAACTGGCTGTAAACAGCAGATACAAGAGGAGGTGGCGCTCCAAAACTGGCTGTAAATAGCAGATACAAGAGGAGGTGACACTCCAAAACTGGCTGTAAACAGCAGATACAAAAGGAGGTGGCACTCCAAAACTGGCTGTAAATAGCAGATACACGAGGAGGTGGCGCTCCAAAACTGGCTGTAAATGGCAGATACAAGAGGAGGTGGCGCTCCAAAACTGGCTGTAAATGGCAGATACAAGAGGAGGTGGCGCTCCAAAACTGGCTGTAAATAGCAGATACAAGAGGAGGTGGCGCTCCAAAACTGGCTGCAAATAGCAGATACAAGAGGAGGTGGCGCTCCAAAACTGGCTGTAAATAGCAGATACAATAGAAGGTGGCGCTCCAAAACTGGCTGTAAACAGCAGATACAAGAGGAGGTGCGCTCCAAAACTGGCTGTAAATAGCAGATACAAGAGGAGGTGACACTCCAAAACTGGCTGTAAACAGCAGATACAAAAGGAGGTGGCACTCCAAAACTGGCTGTAAATAGCAGATACACGAGGAGGTGGCGCTCCAAAACTGGCTGTAAATGGCAGATACAAGAGGAGGTGGCGCTCCAAAACTGGCTGTAAATGGCAGATACAAGAGGAGGTGGCGCTCCAAAACTGGCTGTAAACTGCAGATACAAGAGGAGGTGGCGCTCCAAAACTGGCTGTAAATAGCAGATACAAGAAAAGGTGGCGCTCCAAAACTGGCTGTAAACAGCAGATACAAGAGGAGGTGGCGCTCCAAAACTGGCTGTAAACAGCAGATACAAAAGGAGGTGGCGCTCCAAAACTGGCTGTAAAAAGCAGATACAAGAGTAGGTGGTGCTCCAAAACTGGCTGTAAATAGCAGATACAAGAGGAGGTGGCACTCCAAAACTGGCTGTAAACAGCAGATACAAGAGGAGGTGACGCTCCAAAACTGGCTGTAAATAGCAGATACAAGAGGAGGTGGCGCTCCAAAACTGGCTGTAAATAGCAGATACAAGAGGAGGTGGCACTCCAAAACTGGCTGTAAATAGCAGATACAAGAGGAGGTGGCGCTCCAAAACTGGCTGTAAATAGCAGATACAAGAAGAGGTGGCGCTCCAAAACTGGCTGTAAACAGCAGATACAAGAGGAGGTGGCGCTCCAAAACTGGCTGTAAATAGCAGATACAAGAGGAGGTGGCGCTCCAAAACTGGCTGTAAAAACCAGATACAAGAGAAGGTGGCGCTCCAAAACTGGCTGTCAGCAGCAGATACAAGAGGAGGTGGCGCTCCAAAACTGGCTGTAAATAGCAGATACACGAGGAGGTGGCGCTCCAAAACTGGCTGTAAATGGCAGATACAAGAGGAGGTGGCGCTCCAAAACTGGCTGTAAATGGCAGATACAAGAGGAGGTGGCGCTCCAAAACTGGCTGTAAACTGCAGATACAAGAGGAGGTGGCGCTCCAAAACTGGCTGTAAATAGCAGATACAAGAAAAGGTGGCGCTCCAAAACTGGCTGTAAACAGCAGATACAAGAGGAGGTGGCGCTCCAAAACTGGCTGTAAACAGCAGATACAAAAGGAGGTGGCGCTCCAAAACTGGCTGTAAAAAGCAGATACAAGAGTAGGTGGTGCTCCAAAACTGGCTGTAAATAGCAGATACAAGAGGAGGTGGCACTCCAAAACTGGCTGTAAACAGCAGATACAAGAGGAGGTGACGCTCCAAAACTGGCTGTAAATAGCAGATACAAGAGGAGGTGGCGCTCCAAAACTGGCTGTAAATAGCAGATACAAGAGGAGGTGGCACTCCAAAACTGGCTGTAAATAGCAGATACAAGAGGAGGTGGCGCTCCAAAACTGGCTGTAAATAGCAGATACAAGAAGAGGTGGCGCTCCAAAACTGGCTGTAAACAGCAGATACAAGAGGAGGTGGCGCTCCAAAACTGGCTGTAAATAGCAGATACAAGAGGAGGTGGCGCTCCAAAACTGGCTGTAAAAACCAGATACAAGAGTAGGTGGCGCTCCAAAACTGGCTGTCAGCAGCAGATACAAGAGGAGGTGGCGCTCCAAAACTGGCTGTAAATAGCAGATACAAGAGGAAGTGGCGCTCCAAAACTGGCTGTAAACAGCAGATACAAGAGGAGGTGGCGCTCCACAACTGGCTGTAAATAGCAGATACAAAAGGAGGTGGCGCTCCAAAACTGGCTGCAAATAGCAGATACAAGAGGAGGTGGCGCTCCAAAACTGGCTGTAAATAGCAGATACAATAGAAGGTGGCGCTCCAAAACTGGCTGTAAACAGCAGATACAAGAGGAGGTGGCGCTCCAAAACTGGCTGTAAATAGCAGATACAAGAGGAGGTGACACTCCAAAACTGGCTGTAAACAGCAGATACAAAAGGAGGTGGCACTCCAAAACTGGCTGTAAATAGCAGATACACGAGGAGGTGGCGCTCCAAAACTGGCTGTAAATGGCAGATACAAGAGGAGGTGGCGCTCCAAAACTGGCTGTAAATGGCAGATACAAGAGGAGGTGGCGCTCCAAAACTGGCTGTAAATAGCAGATACAAGAGGAGGTGGCACTCCAAAACTGGCTGTAAACAGCAGATACAAGAGGAGGTGACGCTCCAAAACTGGCTGTAAATAGCAGATACAAGAGGAGGTGGCGCTCCAAAACTGGCTGTAACTAGCAGATACAAGAGGAGGTGGCGCTCCAAAACTGGCTGTAAATAGCAGATACAAGAGGAGGTGGCGCTCCAAAACTGGCTGTAAATAGCAGATATAAGAGGAGGTGGCGCTCCAAAACTTGCTGTAAATAGCAGATACAAGAAAAGGTGGCGCTCCAAAACTGGCTGTAAACAGCAGATACAAGAGGAGGTGGCACTCCAAAACTGGCTGTAAACAGCAGATACAAGAGGAGGTGGCGCTCCAAAACTGGCTGTAAAAAGCAGATACAAGAGTAGGTGGCGCTCCAAAACTGGCTGTAAATAGCAGATACAAGAGGAGGTGGCACTCCAAAACTGGCTGTAAACAGCAGATACAAGAGGAGGTGAGGCTCCAAAACTGGCTGTAAATAGCAGATACAAGAGGAGGTGGCGCTCCAAAACTGGCTGTAAATAGCAGATACAAGAGGAGGTGGCACTCCAAAACTGGCTGTAAATAGCAGATACAAGAGGGGGTGGCGCTCCAAAACTGGCTGTAAAAACCAGATACAAGAGTAGGTGGCGCTCCAAAACTGGCTGTAAATAGCAGATACAAGAGGAGGTGGCGCTCCAAAACTGGCTCTCAACAGCAGATACAAGAGGAGGTGGCGCTCCAAAACTGGCTGTAAATAACAGATACAAGAGGAGGTGGCGCTCCAAAACTGGATGTAAACAGTAGATACAAGAGGAGGTGGCGCTCCAAAACTGGCTGTAAATAGCAGATACAAGAGGAGGTGGCGCTCCAAAACTGGCTGTAAATAGCAGATACAAGAGGAGGTGGCGCTCCAAAACTGGCTGTAAACAGCAGATACAAGAGGAAGTGGCGCTCCAAAACTGGCTGTAAACAGCAGATACAAGAGGAGGTGGCGCTCCACAACTGGCTGTAAATAGCAGATACAAAAGGAGGTGGCGCTCCAAAACTGGCTGCAAATAGCAGATACAAGAGGAGGTGGCGCTCCAAAACTGGCTGTAAATAGCAGATACAATAGAAGGTGGCACTCCAAAACTGGCTGTAAATAGCAGATACAAGAGGAGGTGGCGCTGCAAAACTGGCTGTAAACAGCAGATACAAGAGGAGGTGGCGCTCCAAAACTGGCTGTAAATAGCAGATACAAGAGGAGGTGACACTCCAAAACTGGCTGTAAACAGCAGATACAAAAGGAGGTGGCACTCCAAAACTGGCTGTAAATAGCAGATACACGAGGAGGTGGCGCTCCAAAACTGGCTGTAAATAGCAGATACAAGAGGAGGTGGCGCTCCAAAACTGGCTGTAAATAGCAGATACAAGAGGAGGTGGCGCTCCAAAACTGGCCGTAAATGGCAGACACAAGAGGAGGTTGCGCTCCAAAACTGGCCGAAAATAGCAGATACACGAGGAGGTGGCACTCCAAAACTGGTTGTAAATAGCAGATACAAGAGGAGGTGGCATTCCAAAACTGGTTGTAAATAGCAGATACAAGAGGAGGTGGCGCTCCAAAACTGGTTGTAAATAGCAGATATAAGAGGAGGTGGCGCTCCAAAACTGGCTGAACATAGCAGATACAAGAGGAAGAGACGCTCCAAAACTGGCTGTAAACAGCAGATACAAGAGAAGGTGGCGCTCCAAAACTGCCTGTAAACAGCAGATACAAGAGGAGGTGGCGCTCCAAAACTGGCTGTAAAGAGCAGATACAAGAGGAGGTGGCACTCCAAAACTGGCTGTAAACAGCAGATACAAGAGGAGGTGGCGCTCCAAAACTGGCTGTAAATAGCAGATACAAGAGGAGGTGGCGCTCCAAAACTGGCTGTAAATAGCAGATACAAGAGGAGGTGGCGCTCCAAAACTGGCTGTAAATAGCAGATACAAGAGGAAGTGGCGCTCCAAAACTGGCTGTAAACAGCAGATACAAGAGGAGGTGGCGCTCCACAACTGGCTGTAAATAGCAGATACAAAAGGAGGTGGCGCTCCAAAACTGGCTGCAAATAGCAGATACAAGAGGAGGTGGCGCTCCAAAACTGGCTGTAAATAGCAGATACAATAGAAGGTGGCGCTCCAAAACTGGCTGTAAACAGCAGATACAAGAGGAGGTGGCGCTCCAAAACTGGCTGTAAATAGCAGATACAAGAGGAGGTGACACTCCAAAACTGGCTGTAAACAGCAGATACAAAAGGAGGTGGCACTCCAAAACTGGCTGTAAATAGCAGATACACGAGGAGGTGGCGCTCCAAAACTGGCTGTAAATGGCAGATACAAGAGGAGGTGGCGCTCCAAAACTGGCTGTAAATGGCAGATACAAGAGGAGGTGGCGCTCCAAAACTGGCTGTAAATAGCAGATACAAGAGGAGGTGGCACTCCAAAACTGGCTGTAAACAGCAGATACAAGAGGAGGTGGCGCTCCAAAACTGGCTGTAAACAGCAGATACAAGAGGAGGTGACGCTCCAAAACTGGCTGTAAATAGCAGATACAAGAGGAGGTGGCGCTCCAAAACTGGCTGTAACTAGCAGATACAAGAGGAGGTGGCGCTCCAAAACTGGCTGTAAATAGCAGATACAAGAGGAGGTGGCGCTCCAAAACTGGCTGTAAATAGCAGATATAAGAGGAGGTGGCGCTCCAAAACTTGCTGTAAATAGCAGATACAAGAAAAGGTGGCGCTCCAAAACTGGCTGTAAACAGCAGATACAAGAGGAGGTGGCACTCCAAAACTGGCTGTAAACAGCAGATACAAGAGGAGGTGGCGCTCCAAAACTGGCTGTAAAAAGCAGATACAAGAGTAGGTGGCGCTCCAAAACTGGCTGTAAATAGCAGATACAAGAGGAGGTGGCACTCCAAAACTGGCTGTAAACAGCAGATACAAGAGGAGGTGACGCTCCAAAACTGGCTGTAAATAGCAGATACAAGAGGAGGTGGCGCTCCAAAACTGGCTGTAAATAGCAGATACAAGAGGAGGTGGCACTCCAAAACTGGCTGTAAATAGCAGATACAAGAGGGGGTGGCGCTCCAAAATTGGCTGTAAAAACCAGATACAAGAGTAGGTGGCGCTCCAAAACTGGCTGTAAATAGCAGATACAAGAGGAGGTGGCGCTCCAAAACTGGCTGTCAACAGCAGATACAAGAGGAGGTGGCGCTCCAAAACTGGCTGTAAATAACAGATACAAGAGGAGGTGGCGCTCCAAAACTGGATGTAAACAGCAGATACAAGAGGAGGTGGCGCTCCAAAACTGGCTGTAAATAGCAGATACAAGAGGAGGTGGCGCTCCAAAACTGGCTGTAAATAGCAGATACAAGAGGAGGTGGCGCTCCAAAACTGGCTGTAAACAGCAGATACAAGAGGAAGTGGCGCTCCAAAACTGGCTGTAAACAGCAGATACAAGAGGAGGTGGCGCTCCACAACTGGCTGTAAATAGCAGATACAAAAGGAGGTGGCGCTCCAAAACTGGCTGCAAATAGCAGATACAAGAGGAGGTGGCGCTCCAAAACTGGCTGTAAATAGCAGATACAATAGAAGGTGGCACTCCAAAACTGGCTGTAAATAGCAGATACAAGAGGAGGTGGCGCTGCAAAACTGGCTGTAAACAGCAGATACAAGAGGAGGTGGCGCTCCAAAACTGGCTGTAAATAGCAGATACAAGAGGAGGTGACACTCCAAACCTGGCTGTAAACAGCAGATACAAAAGGAGGTGGCACTCCAAAACTGGCTGTAAATAGCAGATACACGAGGAGGTGGCGCTCCAAAACTGGCTGTAAATAGCAGATACAAGAGGAGGTGGCGCTCCAAAACTGGCTGTAAATAGCAGATACAAGAGGAGGTTGCGCTCCAAAACTGGCCGAAAATAGCAGATACACGAGGAGGTGGCGCTCCAAAACTGGTTGTAAATAGCAGATACAAGAGGAGGTGGCATTCCAAAACTGGTTGTAAATAGCAGATACAAGAGGAGGTGGCGCTCCAAAACTGGTTGTAAATAGCAGATATAAGAGGAGGTGGCGCTCCAAAACTGGCTGTAAACAGCAGATACAAGAGGAGGTGGCGCTCCAAAACTGGCTGTAAACAGCAGATACAAGAGGAGGTGACGCTCCAAAACTGTCTGTAAACAACGGATACAAGAGGTGACGCTCCAAAACTGGCTGTAAACAGCAGATACAAGAGGAGGTGGCGCTCCAAAACTGGCTGAACATAGCAGATACAAGAGAAGGTGGCGCTCCAAAACTGTCTGTAAATAGCAGATACAAGAGGAAGTGACGCTCCAAAACTGGCTGTAAACAGCAGATACAAGAGAAGGTGGCGCTCCAAAACTGCCTGTAAACAGCAGATACAAGAGGAGGTGGCGCTCCAAAACTGGCTGTAAATAGCAGATACAAGAGGAGGTGGCACTCCAAAACTGGCTGTAAACAGCAGATACAAGAGGAGGTGGCGCTCCAAAACTGGCTGTAAATAGCAGATACAAGAGGAGGTGGCGCTCCAAAACTGGCTGTAAATAGCAGATACAAGAGGAGGTGGCGCTCCAAAACTGGCTGTAAATAGCAGATACAAGAGGAGGTGGCGCTCCAAAACTGGCTGTAAATGGCAGATACAAGAGGAGGTGGCGCTCCAAAACTGGCTGTAAATGGCAGATACAAGAGGAGGTGGCGCTCTAAAACTGGCTGTAAATAGCAGATACAAGAGGAGGTTGCGCTCCAAAACTGGCTGTAAATAGCAGATGCAAGAGGAGGTTGCGCTCCAAAACTGGCTGTAAATAGCAGATACAAGAGGAGGTGGCGCTCCAAAACTGGCTGTAAATAGCAGATACAAGAAGAGGTGGCGCTCCAAAACTGGCTGTAAATGGCAGATACAAGAGGAGGTGGCGCTCCAAAACTGGCTGTAAATAGCAGATACAAGAGGAGGTGGCACTCCAAAACTGGCTGTAAACAGCAGATACAAGAGGAGGTGGCACTCCAAAACTGGCTGTAAACAGCAGATACAAGAGGAGGTGACGCTCCAAAACTGGCTGTAAATAGCAGATACAAGAGGAGGTGGCGCTCCAAAACTGGCTGTAAATAGCAGATACAAGAGGAGGTGGCGCTCCAAAACTGGCTGTAAATAGCAGATGCAAGAGGAGGTGGCACTCCAAAACTGGCTGTAAATAGCAGATACAAGAGGAGGTGGCGCTCCAAAACTTGCTGTAAATAGCAGATACAAGAAAAGGTGGCGCTCCAAAACTGGCTGTAAACAGCAGATACAAGAGGAGGTGGCGCTCCAAAACTGGCTGTAAACAGCAGATACAAGACGAGGTGGCGCTCCAAAACTGGCTGTAAAAAGCAGATACAAGAGTAGGTGGCGCTCCAAAACTGGCTGTAAATAGCAGATACAAGAGGAGGTGGCACTCCAAAACTGGCTGTAAACAGCAGATACAAGAGGAGGTGACGCTCCAAAACTGGCTGTAAATAGCAGATACAAGAGGAGGTGGCGCTCCAAAACTGGCTGTAAGTAGCAGATACAAGAGGAGGTGGCGCTCCAAAACTGGCTGTAAATAGCAGATACAAGAGGAGGTGGCGCTCCAAAACTGGCTGTAAATAGCAGATACAAGAGGAGGTGACACTCCAAAACTGGCTGTAAACAGCAGATACAAAAGGAGGTGGCACTCCAAAACTGGCTGTAAATAGCAGATACACGAGGAGATGGCGCTCCAAAACTGGCTGTAAATAGCAGATACAAGAGGAGGTGGCGCTCCAAAACTGGCTGTAAATAGCAGATACAAGAGGAGGTGGTGCTCCAAAACTGGCTGCAAATAGCAGATACAAGAGGAGGTGATGCTCCAAAACTGGCTGTAAATGGCAGATACAAGAGGAGGTGGCGCTCCAAAACTGGCTGTAAATGGCAGATACAAGAGGAGGTGGAGCTCCAAAACTGGCTGTAAACAGCAGATACAAGAGGAGGTGGCGCTCCAAAACTGGCTGTAAACAGTAGATACAAGAGGAGGTGGCGCTCCAAAACTGGCTGTAAATAGCAGATACAAGAGGAGGTGGCGCTCCAAAACTGGTTGTAAATAGCAGATACAAGAGGAGGTGGCATTCCAAAACTGGTTGTAAATAGCAGATACAAGAGGAGGAGGCGCTCCAAAACTGGTTGTAAATAGCAGATATAAGAGGAGGTGGCGCTCCTAAACTGGCTGTAAACAGCAGATACAAGAGGAGGTGACGCTCCAAAACTGTCTGTAAACAACAGATACAAGAGGTGACGCTTCAAAACTGGCTGTAAACAGCAGATACAAGAGGAGGTGGCGCTCCAAAACTGGCTGAAAATAGCAGATACAAGAGAAGGTGGCGCTCCAAAACTGTCTGTAAATAGCAGATACAAGAGGAAGTGACGCTCCAAAACTGGCTGTAAACAGCAGATACAAGATGAGGTGGTGCTCCAAAACTGGCTGTAAATAGCAGATACAAGAGGAGGTGGCACTCCAAAACTGGCTGTAAATAGCAGATACAAGAGGAGGTGGCACTCCAAAACTGGCTGTAAATAGCACATACAAGAGGAGGTGGCGCTCCAAAACTGGCTGTAAATAGCAGATACAAGAGGAGGTGGCGCTCCAAAACTGGCTGTAAATGGCAGATACAAGAGGAGGTGGCGCTCCAAAACTGGCTGTAAATGGCAGATACAAGAGGAGGTGGCGCTCTAAAACTGGCTGTAAATAGCAGATACAAGAGGAGGTTGCGCTCCAAAACTGGCTGTAAATAGCAGATGCAAGAGGAGGTTGCGCTCCAAAACTGGCTGTAAATAGCAGATACAAGAGGAGGTGGCGCTCCAAAACTGGCTGTAAATAGCAGATACAAGAAGAGGTGGCGCTCCAAAACTGGCTGTAAATGGCAGATACAAGAGGAGGTGGCGCTCCAAAACTGGCTGTAAATGGCAGATACAAGAGGAGGTGGCGCTCCAAAACTGGCTGTAAATGGCAGATACAAGAGGAGGTGGCGCTCCAAAACTGGCTGTAAATAGCAGATACAAGAGGAGGTGGCACTCCAAAACTGGCTGTAAACAGCAGATACAAGAGGAGGTGGCACTCCAAAACTGGCTGTAAACAGCAGATACAAGAGGAGGTGACGCTCCAAAACTGGCTGTAAATAGCAGATACAAGAGGAGGTGGCGCTCCAAAACTAGCTGTAAATAGCAGATACAAGAGGAGGTGGCGCTCCAAAACTGGCTGTAAATAGCAGATACAAGAGGAGGTGGCACTCCAAAACTGGCTGTAAATAGCAGATACAAGAGGAGGTGGCGCTCCAAAACTTGCTGTAAATAGCAGATACAAGAAAAGGTGGCGCTCCAAAACTGGCTGAAAACAGCAGATACAAGAGGAGGTGGCGCTCCAAAACTGGCTGTAAACAGCAGATACAAGAGGAGGTGGCGCTCCAAAACTGGCTGTAAAAAGCAGATACAAGAGTAGGTGGCGCTCCAAAACTGGCTGTAAATAGCAGATACAAGAGGAGGTGGCACTCCAAAACTGGCTGTAAACAGCAGATACAAGAGGAGGTGACGCTCCAAAACTGGCTGTAAATAGCAGATACAAGAGGAGGTGGCGCTCCAAAACTGGCTGTAAATAGCAGATACAAGAGGAGGTGGCACTCCAAAACTGGCTGTAAATAGCAGATACAAGAGGAGGTGGCGCTCCAAAACTGGCTGTAAATAGCAGATACAAGAAGAGGTGGCGCTCCAAAACTGGTTGTAAACAGCAGATACAAGAGGTGACGCTCCAAAACTGGCTGTAAACAGCAGATACAAGAGGAGGTGGCGCTCCAAAACTGGCTGAACATAGCAGATACAAGAGAAGGTGGCGCTCCAAAACTGTCTGTAAATAGCAGATACAAGAGGAAGTGACGCTCCAAAACTGGCTGTAAACAGCAGATACAAGAGAAGGTGGCGCTCCAAAACTGCCTGTAAACAGCAGATACAAGAGGAGGTGGCGCTCCAAAACTGGCTGTAAATAGCAGATACAAGAGGAGGTGGCACTCCAAAACTGGCTGTAAACAGCAGATACAAGAGGAGGTGGCGCTCCAAAACTGGCTGTAAATAGCAGATACAAGAGGAGGTGGCGCTCCAAAACTGGCTGTAAATAGCAGATACAAGAGGAGGTGGCGCTCCAAAACTGGCTGTAAATAGCAGATACAAGAGGAGGTGGCGCTCCAAAACTGGCTGTAAATGGCAGATACAAGAGGAGGTGGCGCTCCAAAACTGGCTGTAAATGGCAGATACAAGAGGAGGTGGCGCTCTAAAACTGGCTGTAAATAGCAGATACAAGAGGAGGTTGCGCTCCAAAACTGGCTGTAAATAGCAGATGCAAGAGGAGGTTGCGCTCCAAAACTGGCTGTAAATAGCAGATACAAGAGGAGGTGGCGCTCCAAAACTGGCTGTAAATAGCAGATACAAGAAGAGGTGGCGCTCCAAAACTGGCTGTAAATGGCAGATACAAGAGGAGGTGGCGCTCCAAAACTGGCTGTAAATAGCAGATACAAGAGGAGGTGGCACTCCAAAACTGGCTGTAAACAGCAGATACAAGAGGAGTTGGCACTCCAAAACTGGCTGTAAACAGCAGATACAAGAGGAGGTGACGCTCCAAAACTGGCTGTAAATAGCAGATACAAGAGGAGGTGGCGCTCCAAAACTGGCTGTAAATAGCAGATACAAGAGGAGGTGGCACTCCAAAACTGGCTGTAAATAGCAGATACAAGAGGAGGTGGCGCTCCAAAACTTGCTGTAAATAGCAGATACAAGAAAAGGTGGCGCTCCAAAACTGGCTGTAAACAGCAGATACAAGAGGAGGTGGCGCTCCAAAACTGGCTGTAAACAGCAGATACAAGAGGAGGTTGCGCTCCAAAACTGGCTGTAAAAAGCAGATACAAGAGTAGGTGGCGCTCCAAAACTGGCTGTAAATAGCAGATACAAGAGGAGGTGGCACTCCAAAACTGGCTGTAAACAGCAGATACAAGAGGAGGTGACGCTCCAAAACTGGCTGTAAATAGCAGATACAAGAGGAGGTGGCGCTCCAAAACTGGCTGTAAGTAGCAGATACAAGAGGAGGTGGCACTCCAAAACTGGCTCTAAATAGCAGATACAAGAGGAGGTGGCGCTCCAAAACTGGCTGTAAATAGCAGATACAAGAGGAGGTGACACTCCAAAACTGGCTGTAAACAGCAGATACAAAAGGAGGTGGCACTCCAAAACTGGCTGTAAATAGCAGATACACGAGGAGATGGCGCTCCAAAACTGGCTGTAAATAGCAGATACAAGAGGAGGTGGCGCTCCAAAACTGGCTGTAAATAGCAGATACAAGAGGAGGTGGCGCTCCAAAACTGGCCGTAAATGGCAGACACAAGACGAGGTTACGCTCCAAAACTGGCCGAAAATAGCAGATACAAGAGGAGGTGGCGCTCCAAAACTGGCTGTAAATAGCAGATACAAGAGGAGGTGGCGCTCCAAAACTGGCTGCAAATAGCAGATACAAGAAGAGGTGGTGCTCCAAAACTGGCTGTAAATGGCAGAAACAAGAGGAGGTGGCGCTCCAAAACTGGCTGTAAATGGCAGATACAAGAGGAGGTGGAGCTCCAAAACTGGCTGTAAACAGCAGATACAAGAGGAGGTGGCGCTCCAAAACTGGCTGTAAACAGTAGATACAAGAGGAGGTGGCGCTCCAAAACTGGCTGTAAATAGCAGATACAAGAGGAGGTGGCGCTCCAAAACTGGTTGTAAATAGCAGATACAAGAGGAGGTGGCATTCCAAAACTGGTTGTAAATAGCAGATACAAGAGGAGGAGGCGCTCCAAAACTGGTTGTAAATAGCAGATATAAGAGGAGGTGGCGCTCCTAAACTGGCTGTAAACAGCAGATACAAGAGGAGGTGACGCTCCAAAACTGTCTGTAAACAACAGATACAAGAGGTGACGCTCCAAAACTGGCTGTAAACAGCAGATACAAGAGGAGGTGGCGCTCCAAAACTGGCTGAAAATAGCAGATACAAGAGAAGGTGGCGCTCCAAAACTGTCTGTAAATAGCAGATACAAGAGGAAGTGACGCTCCAAAACTGGCTGTAAACAGCAGATACAAGATGAGGTGGCGCTCCAAAACTGGCTGTAAATAGCAGATACAAGAGGAGGTGGCACTCCAAAACTGGCTGTAAATAGCAGATACAAGAGGAGGTGGCACTCCAAAACTGGCTGTAAATAGCACATACAAGAGGAGGTGGCGCTCCAAAACTGGCTGTAAATAGCAGATACAAGAGGAGGTGGCGCTCCAAAACTGGCTGTAAATGGCAGATACAAGAGGAGGTGGCGCTCTAAAACTGGCTGTAAATGGCAGATACAAGAGGAGGTGGCGCTCTAAAACTGGCTGTAAATAGCAGATACAAGAGGAGGTTGCGCTCCAAAACTGGCTGCAAATAGCAGATGCAAGAGGAGGTTGCGCTCCAAAACTGGCTGTAAATAGCAGATACAAGAGGAGGTGGCGCTCCAAAACTGGCTGTAAATAGCAGATACAAGAAGAGGTGGCGCTCCAAAACTGGCTGTAAATGGCAGATACAAGAGGAGGTGGCGCTCCAAAACTGGCTGTAAATGGCAGATACAAGAGGAGGTGGCGCTCCAAAACTGGCTGTAAATAGCAGATACAAGAGGAGGTGGCACTCCAAAACTGGCTGTAAACAGCAGATACAAGAGGAGGTGGCACTCCAAAACTGGCTGTAAACAGCAGATACAAGAGGAGGTGACGCTCCAAAACTGGCTGTAAATAGCAGATACAAGAGGAGGTGGCGCTCCAAAACTGGCTGTAAATAGCAGATACAAGAGGAGGTGGCGCTCCAAAACTGGCTGTAAATAGCAGATACAAGAGGAGGTGGCACTCCAAAACTGGCTGTAAATAGCAGATAAAAGAGGAGGTGGCGCTCCAAAACTTGCTGTAAATAGCAGATACAAGAAAAGGTGGCGCTCCAAAACTGGCTGAAAACAGCAGATACAAGAGGAGGTGGCGCTCCAAAACTGGCTGTAAACAGCAGATACAAGAGGAGGTGGCGCTCCAAAACTGGCTGTAAAAAGCAGATACAAGAGTAGGTGGCGCTCCAAAACTGGCTGTAAATAGCAGATACAAGAGGAGGTGGCACTCCAAAACTGGCTGTAAACAGCAGATACAAGAGGAGGTGACGCTCCAAAACTGGCTGAAAATAGCAGATACAAGAGAAGGTGGCGCTCCAAAACTGTCTGTAAATAGCAGATACAAGAGGAAGTGACGCTCCAAAACTGGCTGTAAACAGCAGATACAAGATGAGGTGGCGCTCCAAAACTGGCTGTAAATAGCAGATACAAGAGGAGGTGGCACTCCAAAACTGGCTGTAAATAGCAGATACAAGAGGAGGTGGCACTCCAAAACTGGCTGTAAATAGCACATACAAGAGGAGGTGGCGCTCCAAAACTGGCTGTAAATAGCAGATACAAGAGGAGGTGGCGCTCCAAAACTGGCTGTAAATGGCAGATACAAGAGGAGGTGGCGCTCTAAAACTGGCTGTAAATGGCAGATACAAGAGGAGGTGGCGCTCTAAAACTGGCTGTAAATAGCAGATACAAGAGGAGGTTGCGCTCCAAAACTGGCTGCAAATAGCAGATGCAAGAGGAGGTTGCGCTCCAAAACTGGCTGTAAATAGCAGATACAAGAGGAGGTGGCGCTCCAAAACTGGCTGTAAATAGCAGATACAAGAAGAGGTGGCGCTCCAAAACTGGCTGTAAATGGCAGATACAAGAGGAGGTGGCGCTCCAAAACTGGCTGTAAATGGCAGATACAAGAGGAGGTGGCGCTCCAAAACTGGCTGTAAATAGCAGATACAAGAGGAGGTGGCACTCCAAAACTGGCTGTAAACAGCAGATACAAGAGGAGGTGGCACTCCAAAACTGGCTGTAAACAGCAGATACAAGAGGAGGTGACGCTCCAAAACTGGCTGTAAATAGCAGATACAAGAGGAGGTGGCGCTCCAAAACTGGCTGTAAATAGCAGATACAAGAGGAGGTGGCGCTCCAAAACTGGCTGTAAATAGCAGATACAAGAGGAGGTGGCACTCCAAAACTGGCTGTAAATAGCAGATAAAAGAGGAGGTGGCGCTCCAAAACTTGCTGTAAATAGCAGATACAAGAAAAGGTGGCGCTCCAAAACTGGCTGAAAACAGCAGATACAAGAGGAGGTGGCGCTCCAAAACTGGCTGTAAACAGCAGATACAAGAGGAGGTGGCGCTCCAAAACTGGCTGTAAAAAGCAGATACAAGAGTAGGTGGCGCTCCAAAACTGGCTGTAAATAGCAGATACAAGAGGAGGTGGCACTCCAAAACTGGCTGTAAACAGCAGATACAAGAGGAGGTGACGCTCCAAAACTGGCTGTAAATAGCAGATACAAGAGGAGGTGGCGCTCCAAAACTGGCTGTAAATAGCAGATACAAGAGGAGGTGGCACTCCAAAACTGGCTGTAAATAGCAGATACAAGAGGAGGTGGCGCTCCAAAACTGGCTGTAAATAGCAGATACAAGAAGAGGTGGCGCTCCAAAACTGGTTGTAAACAGCAGATACAAGAGGTGACGCTCCAAAACTGGCTGTAAACAGCAGATACAAGAGGAGGTGGCGCTCCAAAACTTTCTGTAAATAGCAGATACAAGAGGAAGTGACGCTCCAAAACTGGCTGTAAACAGCAGATACAAGAGAAGGTGGCGCTCCAAAACTGCCTGTAAACAGCAGATACAAGAGGAGGTGGCGCTACAAAACTGGCTGTAAATAGCAGATACAAGAGGAGGTGGCACTCCAAAACTGGCTGTAAACAGCAGATACAAGAGGAGGTGGCGCTCCAAAACTGGCTGTAAATAGCAGATACAAGAGGAGGTGGCGCTCCAAAACTGACTGTAAATAGCAGATACAAGAGGAGGTGGCGCTCCAAAACTGGCTGTAAATAGCAGATACAAGAGGAGGTGGCGCTCCAAAACTGGCTGTAAATAGCAGATACAAGAGGAGGTGGCGCTCCAAAACTGGCTGTAAATGGCAGATACAAGAGGAGGTGGCGCTCTAAAACTGGCTGTAAATAGCAGATACAAGAGGAGGTTGCGCTCCAAAACTGGCTGTAAATAGCAGATGCAAGAGGAGGTTGCGCTCCAAAACTGGCTGTAAATAGCAGATACAAGAGGAGGTGGCGCTCCAAAACTGGCTGTAAATAGCAGATACAAGAAGAGGTGGCGCTCCAAAACTGGCTGTAAATGGCAGATACAAGAGGAGGTGGCGCTCCAAAACTGGCTGTAAATAGCAGATACAAGAGGAGGTGGCACTCCAAAACTGGCTGTAAACAGCAGATACAAGAGGAGGTGGCACTCCAAAACTGGCTGTAAACAGCAGATACAAGAGGAGGTGACGCTCCAAAACTGGCTGTAAATAGCAGATACAAGAGGAGGTGGCACTCCAAAACTGGCTGTAAATAGCAGATACAAGAGGAGGTGGCGCTCCAAAACTGGCTGTAAATAGCAGATACAAGAGGAGGTGGCGCTCCAAAACTTGCTGTAAATAGCAGATACAAGAAAAGGTGGCGCTCCAAAACTGGCTGTAAACAGCAGATACAAGAGGAGGTGGCGCTCCAAAACTGGCTGTAAACAGCAGATACAAGAGGAGGTGGCGCTCCAAAACTGGCTGTAAAAAGCAGATACAAGAGTAGGTGGCGCTCCAAAACTGGCTGTAAATAGCAGATACAAGAGGAGGTGGCACTCCAAAACTGGCTGTAAACAGCAGATACAAGAGGAGGTGACGCTCCAAAACTGGCTGTAAATAGCAGATACAAGAGGAGGTGGCGCTCCAAAACTGGCTGTAAGTAGCAGATACAAGAGGAGGTGGCACTCCAAAACTGGCTGTAAATAGCAGATACAAGAGGAGGTGGCGCTCCAAAACTGGCTGTAAATAGCAGATACAAGAGGAGGTGACACTCCAAAACTGGCTGTAAACAGCAGATACAAAAGGAGGTGGCACTCCAAAACTGGCTGTAAATAGCAGATACACGAGGAGATGGCGCTCCAAAACTGGCTGTAAATAGCAGATACAAGAGGAGGTGGCGCTCCAAAACTGGCTGTAAATAGCAGATACAAGAGGAGGTGGCGCTCCAAAACTGGCCGTAAATGGCAGACACAAGAGGAGGTTACGCTCCAAAACTGGCCGAAAATAGCAGATACAAGAGGACGTGGCGCTCCAAAACTGGCTGTAAATAGCAGATACAAGAGGAGGTGGCGCTCCAAAACTGGCTGCAAATACCAGATACAAGAAGAGGTGGTGCTCCAAAACTGGCTGTAAATGGCAGATACAAGAGGAGGTGGCGCACCAAAACTGGCTGTAAATGGCAGATACAAGAGGAGGTGGAGCTCCAAAACTGGCTGTAAACAGCAGATACAAGAGGAGGTGGCGCTCCAAAACTGGCTGTAAACAGTAGATACAAGAGGAGGTGGCGCTCCAAAACTGGCTGTAAATAGCAGATACAAGAGGAGGTGGCGCTCCAAAACTGGTTGTAAATAGCAGATACAAGAGGAGGTGGCATTCCAAAACTGGTTGTAAATAGCAGATACAAGAGGAGGAGGCGCTCCAAAACTGGTTGTAAATAGCAGATATAAGAGGAGGTGGCGCTCCTAAACTGGCTGTAAACAGCAGATACAAGAGGAGGTGACGCTCCAAAACTGTCTGTAAACAACAGATACAAGAGGTGACGCTCCAAAACTGGCTGTAAACAGCAGATACAAGAGGAGGTGGCGCTCCAAAACTGGCTGAAAATAGCAGATACAAGAGAAGGTGGCGCTCCAAAACTGTCTGTAAATAGCAGATACAAGAGGAAGTGACGCTCCAAAACTGGCTGTAAACAGCAGATACAAGATGAGGTGGCGCTCCAAAACTGGCTGTAAATAGCAGATACAAGAGGAGGTGGCACTCCAAAACTGGCTGTAAATAGCAGATACAAGAGGAGGTGGCACTCCAAAACTGGCTGTAAATAGCACATACAAGAGGAGGTGGCGCTCCAAAACTGGCTGTAAATAGCAGATACAAGAGGAGGTGGCGCTCCAAAACTGGCTGTAAATGGCAGATACAAGAGGAGGTGGCGCTCCAAAACTGGCTGTAAATGGCAGATACAAGAGGAGGTGGCGCTCTAAAACTGGCTGTAAATAGCAGATACAAGAGGAGGTTGCGCTCCAAAACTGGCTGTAAATAGCAGATGCAAGAGGAGGTTGCGCTCCAAAACTGGCTGTAAATAGCAGATACAAGAGGAGGTGGCGCTCCAAAACTGGCTGTAAATAGCAGATACAAGAAGAGGTGGCGCTCCAAAACTGGCTGTAAATGGCAGATACAAGAGGAGGTGGCGCTCCAAAACTGGCTGTAAATGTCAGATACAAGAGGAGGTGGCGCTCCAAAACTGGCTGTAAATAGCAGATACAAGAGGAGGTGGCACTCCAAAACTGGCTGTAAACAGCAGATACAAGAGGAGGTGGCGCTCCAAAACTGGCTGTAAATAGCAGATACAAGAAGAGGTGGCACTCCAAAACTGGCTGTAAATAGCAGATACAAGAGGAGGTGGCACTCCAAAACTGGCTGTAAATAGCACATACAAGAGGAGGTGGCGCTCCAAAACTGGCTGTAAATAGCAGATACAAGAGGAGGTGGCGCTCCAAAACTGGCTGTAAATGGCAGATACAAGAGGAGGTGGCGCTCCAAAACTGGCTGTAAATGGCAGATACAAGAGGAGGTGGCGCTCTAAAACTGGCTGTAAATAGCAGATACAAGAGGAGGTTGCGCTCCAAAACTGGCTGTAAATAGCAGATGCAAGAGGAGGTTGCGCTCCAAAACTGGCTGTAAATAGCAGATACAAGAGGAGGTGGCGCTCCAAAACTGGCTGTAAATAGCAGATACAAGAAGAGGTGGCGCTCCAAAACTGGCTGTAAATGGCAGATACAAGAGGAGGTGGCGCGCCAAAACTGGCTGTAAATGGCAGATACAAGAGGAGGTGGCGCTCCAAAACTGGCTGTAAATAGCAGATACAAGAGGAGGTGGCACTCCAAAACTGGCTGTAAACAGCAGATACAAGAGGAGGTGGCACTCCAAAACTGGCTGTAAACAGCAGATACAAGAGGAGGTGACGCTCCAAAACTGGCTGTAAATAGCAGATACAAGAGGAGGTGGCGCTCCAAAACTGGCTGTAAATAGCAGATACAAGAGGAGGTGGCGCTCCAAAACTGGCTGTAAATAGAAGATACAAGAGGAGGTGGCACTCCAAAACTGGCTGTAAATAGCAGATACAAGAGGAGGTGGCGCTCCAAAACTTGCTGTAAATAGCAGATACAAGAAAAGGTGGCGCTCCAAAACTGGCTGAAAACAGCAGATACAAGAGGAGGTGGCGCTCCAAAACTGGCTGTAAACAGCAGATACAAGAGGAGGTGGCGCTCCAAAACTGGCTGTAAAAAGCAGATACAAGAGTAGGTGGCGCTCCAAAACTGGCTGTAAATAGCAGATACAAGAGGAGGTGGCGCTCCAAAACTGGCTGTAAACAGCAGATACAAGAGGAGGTGACGCTCCAAAACTGGCTGTAAATAGCAGATACAAGAGGAGGTGGCGCTCCAAAACTGGCTGTAAATAGCAGATACAAGAGGAGGTGGCACTCCAAAACTGGCTGTAAATAGCAGATACAAGAGGAGGTGGCGCTCCAAAACTGGCTGTAAATAGCAGATACAAGAAGAGGTGGCGCTCCAAAACTGGTTGTAAACAGCAGATACAAGAGGAGGTGGCGCTCCAAAACTGGCTGTAAAAACCAGATACAAGAGTAGGTGGCGCTCCAAAACTGGCTGTAAATAGCAGATACAAGAGGAGGTGGCACTCCAAAACTGGCTGTAAAAACCAGATACAAGAGTAGGTGGCGCTCCAAAACTGGCTGTAAAAACCAGATACAAGAGTAGGTGGCGCTCCAAAACTGGCTGTAAACAGCAGATACAAAAGGAGGTGGCACTCCAAAACTGGCTGTAAATAGCAGATACACGAGGAGGTGGCGCTCCATAACTGGCTGTAAAAACCAGATACAAGAGTAGGTGGCGCTCCAAAACTGGCTGTAAACAGCAGATACAAAAGGAGGTGGCACTCCAAAACTGGCTGTAAATAGCAGATACACGAGGAGGTGGCGCTCCATAACTGGCTGTAAATAGCAGATACAAGAGGAGGTGGCGCTCCAAAACTGGCTGTAAAAACCAGATACAAGAGTAGGTGGCGCTCCAAACCTGGCTGTAAATAGCAGATACAAGAGGAGGTGGCGCTCCAAAACTGGCTGTAAACAGCAGATACAAAAGGAGGTGGCACTCCAAAACTGGCTGTAAATAGCAGATACACGAGGAGGTGGCGCTCCATAACTGGCTGTAAATAGCAGATACAAGAGGAGGTGGCGCTCCAAAACTGGCCGTAAATGGCAGACACAAGAGGAGGTTGCGCTCCAAAACTGGCTGTAAATAGCAGATACAAGAGGAGGTGGCGCTCCAAAACTGGCTGTAAATAGCAGATACAAGAGGAGGTGGCGCTCCAAAACTGGCTGTAAATAGCAGATACAAGAGGAGGTGGCGCTCCAAAACTGGCTGTAAATAGCAGATACAAGAAGAGGTGGTGCTCCAAAACTGGCTGTAAATGGCAGACACAAGAGGAGGTGGCGCTCCAAAACTGGCTGTAAATGGCAGATACAAGAGGAGGTGGCGCTCCAAAACTGGCTGTAAATCGCAGATACAAGAGGAGGTGGCGCTCCAAAACTGGCTGTAAACAGCAGATACAAGAGGAGGTGGCGCTCCAAAACTGGCTGTAAACAGTAGATACAAGAGGAGGTGGCGCTCCAAAACTGGCTGTAAATAGCAGATACAAGAGGAGGTGGCGCTCCAAAACTGGCTGTAAATAGCAGATACAAGAAGAGGTGGCGCTCCAAAACTGGCTGTAAATGGCAGATACAAGAGGAGGTGGCGCTCCAAAACTGTCTGTAAATGGCAGATACAAGAGGAGGTGGCGCTCCAAAACTGGCTGTAAATAGCAGATACAAGAGGAGGTGGCGCTCCAAAACTGGCTGTAAACAGCAGATACAAGAGGAGGTGGCGCTCCAAAACTGGCTGTAAACAGCAGATACAAGAGGAGGTGGCGCTCCAAAACTGGCTGTAAACAGCAGATACAAGAGGAGGTGACGCTCCAAAACTGGCTGTAAACAGCAGGTACAAGAGGAGGTGGCGCTCCAAAACTGGCTGTAAATAGCAGACACAAGAGGAGGTGGCGCTCCAAAACTGGCTGTAAATAGCAGATAGAAGAGGAGGTGGCGCTCCAAAACTGGCTGTAAATAGCAGATACAAGAAGAGGTGGCGCTCCAAAACTGGCTGTAAACAGCAGATACAAGAGGAGGTGACACTCCAAAACTGGCTGTAAACAGCAGATACAAAAGGAGGTGGCACTCCAAAACTGGCTGTAAATAGCAGATACACGAGGAGATGGCGCTCCAAAACTGGCTGTAAATAGCAGATACAAGAGGAGGTGGCGCTCCAAAACTGGCTGTAAATAGCAGATACAAGAGGAGGTGGCGCTCCAAAACTGGCCGTAAATGGCAGACACAAGAGGAGGTTACGCTCCAAAACTGGCCGAAAATAGCAGATACAAGAGGACGTGGCGCTCCAAAACTGGCTGTAAATAGCAGATACAAGAGGAGGTGGCGCTCCAAAACTGGCTGCAAATACCAGATACAAGAAGAGGTGGTGCTCCAAAACTGGCTGTAAATGGCAGATACAAGAGGAGGTGGCGCACCAAAACTGGCTGTAAATGGCAGATACAAGAGGAGGTGGAGCTCCAAAACTGGCTGTAAACAGCAGATACAAGAGGAGGTGGCGCTCCAAAACTGGCTGTAAACAGTAGATACAAGAGGAGGTGGCGCTCCAAAACTGGCTGTAAATAGCAGATACAAGAGGAGGTGGCGCTCCAAAACTGGTTGTAAATAGCAGATACAAGAGGAGGTGGCATTCCAAAACTGGTTGTAAATAGCAGATACAAGAGGAGGAGGCGCTCCAAAACTGGTTGTAAATAGCAGATATAAGAGGAGGTGGCGCTCCTAAACTGGCTGTAAACAGCAGATACAAGAGGAGGTGACGCTCCAAAACTGTCTGTAAACAACAGATACAAGAGGTGACGCTCCAAAACTGGCTGTAAACAGCAGATACAAGAGGAGGTGGCGCTCCAAAACTGGCTGAAAATAGCAGATACAAGAGAAGGTGGCGCTCCAAAACTGTCTGTAAATAGCAGATACAAGAGGAAGTGACGCTCCAAAACTGGCTGTAAACAGCAGATACAAGATGAGGTGGCGCTCCAAAACTGGCTGTAAATAGCAGATACAAGAGGAGGTGGCACTCCAAAACTGGCTGTAAATAGCAGATACAAGAGGAGGTGGCACTCCAAAACTGGCTGTAAATAGCACATACAAGAGGAGGTGGCGCTCCAAAACTGGCTGTAAATAGCAGATACAAGAGGAGGTGGCGCTCCAAAACTGGCTGTAAATGGCAGATACAAGAGGAGGTGGCGCTCCAAAACTGGCTGTAAATGGCAGATACAAGAGGAGGTGGCGCTCTAAAACTGGCTGTAAATAGCAGATACAAGAGGAGGTTGCGCTCCAAAACTGGCTGTAAATAGCAGATGCAAGAGGAGGTTGCGCTCCAAAACTGGCTGTAAATAGCAGATACAAGAGGAGGTGGCGCTCCAAAACTGGCTGTAAATAGCAGATACAAGAAGAGGTGGCGCTCCAAAACTGGCTGTAAATGGCAGATACAAGAGGAGGTGGCGCTCCAAAACTGGCTGTAAATGTCAGATACAAGAGGAGGTGGCGCTCCAAAACTGGCTGTAAATAGCAGATACAAGAGGAGGTGGCACTCCAAAACTGGCTGTAAACAGCAGATACAAGAGGAGGTGGCGCTCCAAAACTGGCTGTAAATAGCAGATACAAGAAGAGGTGGCACTCCAAAACTGGCTGTAAATAGCAGATACAAGAGGAGGTGGCACTCCAAAACTGGCTGTAAATAGCACATACAAGAGGAGGTGGCGCTCCAAAACTGGCTGTAAATAGCAGATACAAGAGGAGGTGGCGCTCCAAAACTGGCTGTAAATGGCAGATACAAGAGGAGGTGGCGCTCCAAAACTGGCTGTAAATGGCAGATACAAGAGGAGGTGGCGCTCTAAAACTGGCTGTAAATAGCAGATACAAGAGGAGGTTGCGCTCCAAAACTGGCTGTAAATAGCAGATGCAAGAGGAGGTTGCGCTCCAAAACTGGCTGTAAATAGCAGATACAAGAGGAGGTGGCGCTCCAAAACTGGCTGTAAATAGCAGATACAAGAAGAGGTGGCGCTCCAAAACTGGCTGTAAATGGCAGATACAAGAGGAGGTGGCGCGCCAAAACTGGCTGTAAATGGCAGATACAAGAGGAGGTGGCGCTCCAAAACTGGCTGTAAATAGCAGATACAAGAGGAGGTGGCACTCCAAAACTGGCTGTAAACAGCAGATACAAGAGGAGGTGGCACTCCAAAACTGGCTGTAAACAGCAGATACAAGAGGAGGTGACGCTCCAAAACTGGCTGTAAATAGCAGATACAAGAGGAGGTGGCGCTCCAAAACTGGCTGTAAATAGCAGATACAAGAGGAGGTGGCGCTCCAAAACTGGCTGTAAATAGAAGATACAAGAGGAGGTGGCACTCCAAAACTGGCTGTAAATAGCAGATACAAGAGGAGGTGGCGCTCCAAAACTTGCTGTAAATAGCAGATACAAGAAAAGGTGGCGCTCCAAAACTGGCTGAAAACAGCAGATACAAGAGGAGGTGGCGCTCCAAAACTGGCTGTAAACAGCAGATACAAGAGGAGGTGGCGCTCCAAAACTGGCTGTAAAAAGCAGATACAAGAGTAGGTGGCGCTCCAAAACTGGCTGTAAATAGCAGATACAAGAGGAGGTGGCGCTCCAAAACTGGCTGTAAACAGCAGATACAAGAGGAGGTGACGCTCCAAAACTGGCTGTAAATAGCAGATACAAGAGGAGGTGGCGCTCCAAAACTGGCTGTAAATAGCAGATACAAGAGGAGGTGGCACTCCAAAACTGGCTGTAAATAGCAGATACAAGAGGAGGTGGCGCTCCAAAACTGGCTGTAAATAGCAGATACAAGAAGAGGTGGCGCTCCAAAACTGGTTGTAAACAGCAGATACAAGAGGAGGTGGCGCTCCAAAACTGGCTGTAAAAACCAGATACAAGAGTAGGTGGCGCTCCAAAACTGGCTGTAAATAGCAGATACAAGAGGAGGTGGCACTCCAAAACTGGCTGTAAAAACCAGATACAAGAGTAGGTGGCGCTCCAAAACTGGCTGTAAAAACCAGATACAAGAGTAGGTGGCGCTCCAAAACTGGCTGTAAACAGCAGATACAAAAGGAGGTGGCACTCCAAAACTGGCTGTAAATAGCAGATACACGAGGAGGTGGCGCTCCATAACTGGCTGTAAAAACCAGATACAAGAGTAGGTGGCGCTCCAAAACTGGCTGTAAACAGCAGATACAAAAGGAGGTGGCACTCCAAAACTGGCTGTAAATAGCAGATACACGAGGAGGTGGCGCTCCATAACTGGCTGTAAATAGCAGATACAAGAGGAGGTGGCGCTCCAAAACTGGCTGTAAAAACCAGATACAAGAGTAGGTGGCGCTCCAAACCTGGCTGTAAATAGCAGATACAAGAGGAGGTGGCGCTCCAAAACTGGCTGTAAACAGCAGATACAAAAGGAGGTGGCACTCCAAAACTGGCTGTAAATAGCAGATACACGAGGAGGTGGCGCTCCATAACTGGCTGTAAATAGCAGATACAAGAGGAGGTGGCGCTCCAAAACTGGCCGTAAATGGCAGACACAAGAGGAGGTTGCGCTCCAAAACTGGCTGTAAATAGCAGATACAAGAGGAGGTGGCGCTCCAAAACTGGCTGTAAATAGCAGATACAAGAGGAGGTGGCGCTCCAAAACTGGCTGTAAATAGCAGATACAAGAGGAGGTGGCGCTCCAAAACTGGCTGTAAATAGCAGATACAAGAAGAGGTGGTGCTCCAAAACTGGCTGTAAATGGCAGACACAAGAGGAGGTGGCGCTCCAAAACTGGCTGTAAATGGCAGATACAAGAGGAGGTGGCGCTCCAAAACTGGCTGTAAATCGCAGATACAAGAGGAGGTGGCGCTCCAAAACTGGCTGTAAACAGCAGATACAAGAGGAGGTGGCGCTCCAAAACTGGCTGTAAACAGTAGATACAAGAGGAGGTGGCGCTCCAAAACTGGCTGTAAATAGCAGATACAAGAGGAGGTGGCGCTCCAAAACTGGCTGTAAATAGCAGATACAAGAAGAGGTGGCGCTCCAAAACTGGCTGTAAATGGCAGATACAAGAGGAGGTGGCGCTCCAAAACTGTCTGTAAATGGCAGATACAAGAGGAGGTGGCGCTCCAAAACTGGCTGTAAATAGCAGATACAAGAGGAGGTGGCGCTCCAAAACTGGCTGTAAACAGCAGATACAAGAGGAGGTGGCGCTCCAAAACTGGCTGTAAACAGCAGATACAAGAGGAGGTGGCGCTCCAAAACTGGCTGTAAACAGCAGATACAAGAGGAGGTGACGCTCCAAAACTGGCTGTAAACAGCAGGTACAAGAGGAGGTGGCGCTCCAAAACTGGCTGTAAATAGCAGACACAAGAGGAGGTGGCGCTCCAAAACTGGCTGTAAATAGCAGATAGAAGAGGAGGTGGCGCTCCAAAACTGGCTGTAAATAGCAGATACAAGAAGAGGTGGCGCTCCAAAACTGGCTGTAAACAGCAGATACAAGAGGAGGTGGCGCTCCAAAACTGGCTGTAAATAGCAGATACAAGAGGAGGTGGCACTCCAAAACTGGCTGTAAACAGCAGATACAAGAGGAGGTGGCGCTCCAAAACTGGCTGTAAAAAGCAGATACAAGAGTAGGTGGCGCTCCAAAACTGGCTGTAAACAGCAGATACAAGATGAGGTGGCGCTCCAAAACTGGCTGTAAACAGCAGATACAAGAGGAGGTGGCGCTCCAAAACTGGCTGTAAATAGCAGATACAAGAGGAGGTGGCGCTCCAAAACTGGCTGTAAACAGCAGATACAGTAGGAGGTGGCGCTCCAAAACTGGCTGTAAATAGCAGATACAAGAGGAGGTGGCGCTCCAAAACTGGCTGTAAATAGCAGATACAAGAGGAGGTGGCGCTCCAAAACTGGCTGTAAACAGCAGATACAAGAGGAGGTGGCGCTCCAAAACTGGCTGTAAACAGCAGATACAAGAGGAGGTGGCGCTCCAAAACTGGCTGTAAATAGCAGATACAAGAGGAGGTTGCACTCCAAAACTGGCTGTAAACAGCAGATACAAAAGGAGGTGGCGCTCCAAAACTGGCTGTAAATAGCAGATACAAGAAGAGGTGGCGCTCCAAAACTGGCCGTAAATGGCAGACACAAGAGGAGGTGGCGCTCCAAAACTGGCTGTAAATCGCAGATACAAGAGGAGGTGGCGCTCCAAAACTGGCTGTAAATAGCAGATACAAGAAGAGGTGGCGCTCCAAAACTGGCTGTAAACAGCAGATACAAGAGGAGGTGGCGCTCCAAAACTGGCTGTAAATAGCAGATACAAGAGGAGGTGGCGCTACAAAACTGGCTGTAAATAGCAGATACAAGAGGAGGTGGCGCTCCAAAACTGGCTGTAAATAGCAGATACAAGAGGAGGTGGCGCTCCAAAACTGGCTGTAAACAGCAGATACAAGAGGAAGTGGCGCTCCAAAACTGGCTGTAAACAGCAGATACAAGAGGAGGTGGCGCTCCAAAACTGGCTGTAAATAGCAGATACAAGAGGAGGTGGCGCTCCAAAACTGGCTGTAAACAGCAGATACAAGAGGAGGTGGCGCTCCAAAACTGGCTGTAAATAGCAGATACAAGAGGAGGTGACACTCCAAAACTGGCTGTAAACAGCAGATACAAAAGGAGGTGGCGCACCAAAACTGGCTGTAAATAGCAGATACAAGAGGAGGTGGCGCTCCAAAACTGGCTGTAAATAGCAGATACAAGAGGAGGTGGCGCTCCAAAATTGGCTGTAAATAGCAGATACAAGAGGAGGTGGCGCTCCAAAACTGGCCGTAAATGGCAGACACAAGAGGAGGTGGCGCTCCAAAACTGGCAGTAAATGGCAGATACAAGAGGAGGTGGCGCTCCAAAACTGGCTGTAAATAGCAGATACAAGAGGAGGTGGTGCTCCAAAACTGGCTGTAAATAGCAGATACAAGAGGAGGTGGCGCTCCAAAACTGGCTGTAAATAGCAGATACAAGAAGAGGTGGCGCTCCAAAACTGGCTGTAAATGGCAGATACAAGAGGAGGTGGCGCTCCAAAACTGGCTGTAAATGGCAGATACAAGAGGAGGTGGCGCTCCAAAACTGGCTGTAAATAGCAGATACAAGAGGAGGTGGCGCTCCAAAACTGGCTGTAAACAGTAGATACAAGAGGAGGTGACGCTCCAAAACTGGCTGTTATTAGCAGATACAAGAGGAGGTGGCGCCCCACAACTGGCTGTAAATAGCAGATACAAGAGGAGGTGGCGCTCCAAAACTGGCTGTAAAAAGCAGATACAAGAGGAGGTGGCGCTCCAAAACTGGCTGTAAATAGCAGATACAAGAGGAGGTGGCACTCCAAAACTGTCTGTAAATAGCAGATACAAGAGGAAGTGACGCTCCAAAACTGGCTGTAAATAGCAGATACAAGAAGAGGTGGCGCTCCAAAACTGGCTGTAAATAGCAGATACAAGAGGAGGTGGCACTACAAAACTGGCTGTAAATGGCAGATACAAGAGGAGGTGGCGCTCCAAAACTGGCTGTAAATAGCAGATACAAGAGGAGGTGGTGCTCCAAAACTGGCTGTAAATAGCAGATACAAGAGGAGGTGGCGCTCCAAAACTGGCTGTAAATAGCAGATACAAGAAGAGGTGGCGCTCCAAAACTGTCTGTAAATAGCAGATACAAGAGGAGGTGGCACTACAAAACTGGCTGTAAATGGCAGATACAAGAGGAGGTGGCGCTCCAAAACTGGCTGTAAATAGCAGATAGAAGAGGAGGTTGCGCTCCAAAACTGGCTGTAAATAGCAGATACAAGAGGAGGTGGTGCTCCAAAACTGGGTGTAAATAGCAGATACAAGAGGAGGTGGCGCTCCAAAACTGGCTGTAAATAGCAGATACAAGAAGAGGTGGCGCTCCAAAACTGGCTGTAAATGGCAGATACAAGAGGAGGTGGCGCTCCAAAACTGGCTGTAAATAGCAGATACAAGAGGAGGTGGCGCTCCAAAACTGTCTGTAAATGGCAGATACAAATGGAGGTGGCGCTCCAAAACTGGCTGTAAATAGCAGATACAAGAGGAGGTGGCACTCCAAAACTGGCTGTAAATAGCAGATACAAGAGGAGGTGGCGCTCCAAAAGTGGCTGTAAACAGCAGATACAAGAGGAGGTGGCGCTCCAAAACTGGCTGCAAAAAGCAGATACAAGAGTAGGTGGCGCTCCAAAACTGGCTGTAAATAGCAGATACAAGAGGAGGTGGCGCTCCAAAACTGGCTGTAAACAGCAGATACAAGAGTAGGTGGCGCTCCAAAACTGGCTGTAAATAGCAGATACAAGAGGAGGTGTCGCTCCAAAACTGGCTGTAAATAGCAGATACAAGAGGAGGTGGCGCTCCAAAACTGGCTGTAAACAGCAGATACAAGAGGAGGTGGCGCTCCAAAACTGGCTGTAAATAGCAGATACAAGAGGAAGTGGCGCTCCAAAACTGGCTGTAAACAGCAGATACAAGAGGAGGTGGTGCTCCAAAACTGGCTGTAAATAGCAGATACAAGAGGAGCTGGCGCTCCAAAACTGGCTGTAAACAGCAGATACAAGAGGAGGTGGCGCTCCAAAACTGGCTGTAAATAGCAGATACAAGAGGAGATGGCGCTCCATAACTGGCTGTAAATAGCAGATACAAGAGAAGGTGGCGCTCCAAAACTGGCTGTAAACAGCAGATACAAGAGGAGGTGGCGCTCCAAAACTGGCTGTAAATAGCAGATACAAGAGGAGGCGGCGCTCCAAAACTGGCTGTAAACAGCAGATACAAGAGGAGGTGGCGCTCCAAAACTGGCTGTAAATAGCAGATACAAGAGGAAGTGGCGCTCCAAAACTGGCTGTAAACAGCAGATACAAGAGGAGGTGGTGCTCCAAAACTGGCTGTAAATAGCAGATACAAGAGGAGCTGGCGCTCCAAAACTGGCTGTAAACAGCAGATACAAGAGGAGGTGGCGCTCCAAAACTGGCTGTAAATAGCAGATACAAGAGGAGATGGCGCTCCATAACTGGCTGTAAATAGCAGATACAAGAGAAGGTGGCGCTCCAAAACTGGCTGTAAATAGCAGATACAAGAGGAGGTGGCGCTCCAAAACTGGCTGTAAATAGCAGATAAAAGAGGAGGTGGCGCTCCAAAACTGGCTGTAAATAGCAGATACAAGAAGAGGTGGCGCTCCAAAACTGGCTGTAAACAGCAGATACTGTGGAGCCCCGCAAACGCTGTGTCGGTGTCGGTGCGTTACCTTCAGGGACTCCACGTTGCTGGATCTCCGTCACTGGTAGGGAATCTTCAGTTTTTGATCGTGACGCCACTCTCAGTATTTGCGGTCAGAGGGGACCGCCACTGCAGGTTAGAGGACGCCTGGGGCTGATGGTGGGTGCAGTCGGGTGTAGTAGCCTCCTGAGAGTGAGGCAAGCCCCAGGGCCCTTTGTAAAGCTGTAGTACCACAAGTCGCAGAATGACCACACACAGGCAGAGTGTCTTTCAGGGTTTTTACTCACTTCAGGTGGCAGGGTGAGTAACCCGGGCGTAGCTGGGATGAACCAGGTGGGAACCAGGTATCCTTCCGGCTGACTGTATGAGGGTGACTACAAACTCGCCTTCCTTAGCCCTTGGTGGTTTGGGGTGACCCCGACTTTGAGTCCCTATGGGGGTCACCCAGGGAAGATGCTCCAAGCCTCTCTCCCCTTCTTGTGTTGCCGTGTGCTTGTTCCCCGGGCCAGGCCACTCCAGCCTCTTGCCTCCTGTGACCTATGGGCCCTACTTGCGGTTACGTGGCTGCGGCTTTTGGTTGTTGTGGTGTGGGCTGTAAGAGCCCCACACCGGCAGGTTTAGCAGGGAAAGGTGAATCTATCCTCGCTTCGGGATCTGCCGCCCGGTTGGGCCTGGTGCTCTCTAGAAGTCTCCTTACTTCCCACTCCGTGCACTCTCTAGCTGAAGCTGGCTTTCAGGCAGCACTCCTAGTTGACCGTTCTCCCCCGTCTGTAGCCACTGCGCGGGCGCTGTTAGACAGCAACAGCCCCACAGGTCTGCTCCTCTCTGAGCCCTATGGAGTTCTCTGCTCTAACTGACTCACTGCTCCTCCTCTCCTGTTCTTGCCTACGCCACCTAGCAACCAGACTCTCCACCACACCCCTTGAGAGGAGATGGAGGCTTTTAACCCCCTGCCACTATTCCAGTGGAGGTATAGGCTTTGCCCCCTCCTGGGATCCCCAGGGGTCCTCTCATGGGTACATGTGTGAGACCTGATCACTATGCGCCTGTGTTCCACACCCCGGTCAGCCTTCTGGATTACCTGTGTTGTACTGTCCCCAGCATGGGTGCAGTACTCAGTGGTGCCTGACCAGGTCAGGGGCGCCACATTCCCCCTTAGTTATCACCAGCACGTCCTCGGGCTGCAAGACAACATTTTAAAATGCATAAAACATTAAAACATGTAAAACATTTAAAAGCACCAGGTATCAGACATCACCACCCTCCACCCACAAGTCCGTTAACCCACCCAAAACCCTCTCAGGAGGCAGGTCACCGGTCCTGTTGGTAACCAGGTCTGGGCCATCTACTTCCCCAGACCTTTCCTCCAATCTTCCTCTCCCGTTGGCCGCGACTTCAGCCACTTCTGGCAGGATGTAGAGGCGGCTTTCATGGGCTGGTGGTTTCAGGGTATACCTGGCCTGGTGGATCCGCGCCGTCAGCCTCTTCTGGCAGGATGCAGAGGCGGCCTCCACAGTTGGTGCTGACCAGGTACCCTCTTTGTGGTGGTGAGCCAAGGCCCCATAAACAGGCGTGCTCTCTGGTCGCAGGTGAGCCAAGGCCCTTTTCTACGGACGGGCCCCCCTGGTTGCAGACGAGCCAAGCCCCTAAACAGGCTGGCCCTGGTGGTGGTGCCACTGGTGTAACTTTTTACACTGCGAGAGTTTGTGGCTATAGCAAGTTCATAGCCTTAAAGTTTATTTCTCACAATAGTTTTTGTGGGCGCATTTCTTAAACGTTGCAAACAAAACTTTTCAAAACTGGTCAAAACAGTAACTTCTTACTTTACTTTACTTTTTACTCCTCTTTTTCACTAGGGCGAGGGCACGTTGGGCACTGGCACCTGTGACTTTCCTGCTCTTTGTCTCTGTCTTCATCTGTGGTTGCCTCATCTATAGGTTCTGTGTCTTTCCTTTCTTGGTCTGCATCTGATTCCTTTTCTGTATCTGTTTCTTTATCTCTGTCTTGTCTTTCTTGTCTTTCTTGTCTTTCTTGTCTTTCTTGTCTTTCTTGTTGCAGGGGATGGCTATAAGGTTTGTTGGGACATAGCGTTACGTCCAGAGCATACAATCCTCTTTCGCCTTGATGCAGGGTGAACTGAACGGAATCTCCCATCTTTAGATTTCTACAAGGGTGTCCTCTTGGCAGATGAGCGTTCACATCTCTGCGGTTTACGAATATCCCTTCTTTTATTCCTGGTGCTACAATGAATCCATAGCCGCTTTTCAGATTAAAGTCTTCCACTACGCCATAACACAGGGGTCCTCTAGCCTGGGCTTTGGACTCTCTCAACAAACGCTTCTCCTTTAGGTCTCTGGCGGTGACTGCTCTCTGTTCAGGAGACTGTGGTGCTGGAGCAAACTGTGTTCTTCTGCGCCGTGTCTTGCGGGCTGGATCCATGCCTGTGGGCTCCCAGGTGAAGCTCTTAGGCAGCTCTTCTTCTGCAGAGGGGGTCAGGTCCTCCTCGTCCCAGCGGGAGTATGGCAGCATTTCCGGCTCTGAATACACAACTGCTACTGGTGGCACTGGAGTCGGAGTCAACCCTTCTGCTTCCTGGCCTCCTCTCCCCCTTAGTTCTTCCTGGCACTCCAGCTGTGGTAGTGCCGGGGATGGATGCTCTTCAGCCGGCCCAGGTGAGGGACTCTTTGGTGTAGCTGCTGCAGGAGTTAGCAGGAGACTCTTTGGGGTATGCGGAGGGGGTATGTATTGGCTCACCAGCCATTGTGGAAATTTGGCCTCCAGGTCAGCCTTCATCTGCCAATATGCAGGGTCTTCACCCACCGTGGGCTGCCTATCAGGGACCTCTGTGGACCGGGGAGCGGTATCTGCTCTGGCCTTACAGGCCGGGGTAAATGCTGAGGTAGTCTTTTCTTGGCGGGCCGCGCCTGGCATGGCGGCGGCCTGGTCTTGGCGGGCCGCGCCCTGGATGGCGGCGGCCTGGTCTTGGCGGGCCGCGCCCGGGATGGCGGCGGCCTGGTCTTGGCGGGCCGCGCCCTGGATGGCGGCGGCCTGGTCTTGGCGGGCCGCGCCTGGCATGGCGGCGGCCTGGATCAGTGTCGCTGTTGCAGGGGGCTCTGTGCAGGCTGGGCTGGACGTCGCTGCAGCAGTCTGGGCTTGGCGGGCCGCGCCCTGTATGGCGGCGGCCTGGTCTTGGCGGGCCGCACCCAGGATGGCGGCGGCCTGGTCCTGGCGGGCCGGGCAGGGCATCGCTGCAGGGACTGGGTCTTGGTGGGCCGAGCAGGGCATCGCTGCAGCCGCTGGGGCTTGGAGGGCCGCACCTGGCGTGGCTGCGGCCTGCTTCAGCGTCGCCGCACCGGACGCCTCTTCAGGGACCGCGGACGTGGCAGCAGGGGTCGGGGCACTTGCGCGGGCCGGGGCATCATTCGACTCACCCGTTGTTGGTAGCACTGGGGTCTGCGTCGTCGCCGTCCCGCCTGACACCCGGCGCGCAGCTCTCCCTTCATAGGCCCGAACCGCCGCGGTCATCTCCTGCAGTTCCATCCGTTCCTCCCGAATCTGCTCCACGACCTGGGTCTCCAGCCGGTTGCAAAACTGGGCCAGCTCTCGGTACCACCAGGCAGCGGAGCCTGGTTCTGGGTTCCTGCGGTCAGACGCCATTTCTTCTGCGCCGTCTTCTGCACGGTCTCCCAGCAGTGGACTCTTCGCTGCCTCCTGTAACAAGCTGTCCAGTTTCTGCTCTGCCTCTTTCAGCAGCTCCTCTCCCAGCAGCAGGCTTGTGGCTCTCTTTCCTTCCCGCCGTCTCTCGACGCTTCCACTCTCATAGCTGGCAAGGTCAGAACTCTGCAGGGGATCTCTGGGTAGCCACACCTCTTCGTGGGCGGTAACTTCTTCCAGCGCGGGCTGCTGTTGTTTTTCAGCGCGCTTTTCATGGTGGCAATATGGCGGCGCTTCCAATTTTTCAAGCGGACCGCCTAGGCACATGGTCACCTGTCTGAACAGGTCTAGTCCTTATCCTGTTCGTGACGCCAGATGTGGAGCCCCGCAAACGCTGTGTCGGTGTCGGTGCGTTACCTTCAGGGACTCCACGTTGCTGGATCTCCGTCACTGGTAGGGAATCTTCAGTTTTTGATCGTGACGCCACTCTCAGTATTTGCGGTCAGAGGGGACCGCCACTGCAGGTTAGAGGACGCCTGGGGCTGATGGTGGGTGCAGTCGGGTGTAGTAGCCTCCTGAGAGTGAGGCAAGCCCCAGGGCCCTTTGTAAAGCTGTAGTACCACAAGTCGCAGAATGACCACACACAGGCAGAGTGTCTTTCAGGGTTTTTACTCACTTCAGGTGGCAGGGTGAGTAACCCGGGCGTAGCTGGGATGAACCAGGTGGGAACCAGGTATCCTTCCGGCTGACTGTATGAGGGTGACTACAAACTCGCCTTCCTTAGCCCTTGGTGGTTTGGGGTGACCCCGACTTTGAGTCCCTATGGGGGTCACCCAGGGAAGATGCTCCAAGCCTCTCTCCCCTTCTTGTGTTGCCGTGTGCTTGTTCCCCGGGCCAGGCCACTCCAGCCTCTTGCCTCCTGTGACCTATGGGCCCTACTTGCGGTTACGTGGCTGCGGCTTTTGGTTGTTGTGGTGTGGGCTGTAAGAGCCCCACACCGGCAGGTTTAGCAGGGAAAGGTGAATCTATCCTCGCTTCGGGATCTGCCGCCCGGTTGGGCCTGGTGCTCTCTAGAAGTCTCCTTACTTCCCACTCCGTGCACTCTCTAGCTGAAGCTGGCTTTCAGGCAGCACTCCTAGTTGACCGTTCTCCCCCGTCTGTAGCCACTGCGCGGGCGCTGTTAGACAGCAACAGCCCCACAGGTCTGCTCCTCTCTGAGCCCTATGGAGTTCTCTGCTCTAACTGACTCACTGCTCCTCCTCTCCTGTTCTTGCCTACGCCACCTAGCAACCAGACTCTCCACCACACCCCTTGAGAGGAGATGGAGGCTTTTAACCCCCTGCCACTATTCCAGTGGAGGTATAGGCTTTGCCCCCTCCTGGGATCCCCAGGGGTCCTCTCATGGGTACATGTGTGAGACCTGATCACTATGCGCCTGTGTTCCACACCCCGGTCAGCCTTCTGGATTACCTGTGTTGTACTGTCCCCAGCATGGGTGCAGTACTCAGTGGTGCCTGACCAGGTCAGGGGCGCCACAATACAAGAGGAGGTGGCGCTCCAAAACTGGCTGTAAATAGCAGATACAAGAGGAGGCGGCGCTCCAAAACTGGCTGTAAATAGCAGATACAAGAGGAGGTGGCGCTCCAAAACTGGCTGTAAATAGCAGATACAAGAGGAGGTGGTGCTCCAAAACTGGCTGTAAACAGCAGATACAAGAGGAAGTGGCGCTCCAAAACTGGCTGTAAACAGCAGATACAAGAGGAGGTGGCGCTCCAAAACTGGCTGTAAATAGCAGATACAAGAGGAGGTGGCGCTCCAAAACTGGCTGTAAACAGCATGTACAAGAGGAGGTGGCGCTCCAAAACTGGCTGTAAATAGCAGATACAAGAGGAGGTGACACTCCAAAACTGGCTGTAAACAGCAGATACAAAAGGAGGTGGCGCACCAAAACTGGCTGTAAATAGCAGATACAAGAGGAGGTGGCGCTCCAAAACTGGCTGTAAATAGCAGATACAAGAGGAGGTGGCGCTCCAAAATTGGCTGTAAATAGCAGATACAAGAGGAGGTGGCGCTCCAAAACTGGCCGTAAATGGCAGACACAAGAGGAGGTGGCGCTCCAAAACTGGCAGTAAATGGCAGATACAAGAGGAGGTGGCGCTCCAAAACTGGCTGTAAATAGCAGATACAAGAGGAGGTGGTGCTCCAAAACTGGCTGTAAATAGCAGATACAAGAGGAGGTGGCGCTCCAAAACTGGCTGTAAATAGCAGATAAAAGAAGAGGTGGCGCTCCAAAACTGGCTGTAAATGGCAGATAAAAGAGGAGGTGGCGCTCCAAAACTGGCTGTAAATGGCAGATACAAGAGGAGGTGGCGCTCCAAAACTGGCTGTAAATAGCAGATACAAGAGGAGGTGGCGCTCCAAAACTGGCTGTAAACTGTAAATACAAGAGGAGGTGACGCTCCAAAACTGGCTGTTATTAGCAGATACAAGAGGAGGTGGCGCTCCACAACTGGCTGTAAATAGCAGATACAAGAGGAGGTGGCACTCCAAAACTGGCTGTAAATAGCAGATACAAGAGGAGGTGGCGCTCCAAAACTGGCTGTAAATAGCAGATACAAGAAGAGGTGGCACTCCAAAACTGTCTGTAAATAGCAGATAAAAGAGGAGGTGGCACTACAAAACTGGCTGTAAATGGCAGATACAAGAGGAGGTGGCGCTCCAAAACTGGCTGTAAATAGCAGATAGAAGAGAAGGTTGCGCTCCAAAACTGGCTGTAAATAGCAGATACAAGAGGAGGTGGTGCTCCAAAACTGGCTGTAAATAGCAGATACAAGAGGAGGTGGTGCTCCAAAACTTGCTGTAAATAGCAGATACAAGAAGAGGTGGCGCTCCAAAACTGGCTGTAAATAGCAGATACAAGAGGAGGTGGCGCTCCAAAACTGTCTGTAAATGGCAGATACAAGAGGAGGTGGCGCTCCAAAACTGGCTGTAAATAGCAGATACAAGAGGAGGTGGCGCTCCAAAACTGGCTGTAAATAGCAGATACACGAGGAGGTGGCGCTCCAAAACTGGCTGTAAATAGCAGATACAAGAGGAAGTGGCGCTCCAAAACTGCCTGTAAACAGCAGATACAAGAGGAGGTGGCGCTCCAAAACTGGCTGTAAATAGCAGATACAAGAGGAGGTGGCGCTCCAAAACTGGCTGTAAACAGCAGATACAAGAGGAGGTGGCGCTCCAAAACTGGCTGTAAATAGCAGATACAAGAGGAGGTGGCGCTCCAAAACTGGCTGTAAATAGCAGATACAAGAGGAGGTGGCGCTCCAAAATTGGCTGTAAATAGCAGATACAAGAGGAGGTGGCGCTCCAAAACTGGCCGTAAATGGCAGACACAAGAGGAGGTGGCGCTCCAAAACTGGCAGTAAATGGCAGATACAAGAGGAGGTGGCGCTCCAAAACTGGCTGTAAATAGCAGATACAAGAGGAGGTGGTGCTCCAAAACTGGCCGTAAATGGCAGACACAAGAGGAGGTGGCGCTCCAAAACTGGCAGTAAATGGCAGATACAAGAGGAGGTGGCGCTCCAAAACTGGCTGTAAATAGCAGATACAAGAGGAGGTGGTGCTCCAAAACTGGCTGTAAATAGCAGATACAAGAGGAGGTGGCGCTCCAAAACTGGCTGTAAATAGCAGATACAAGAAGAGGTGGCGCTCCAAAACTGGCTGTAAATGGCAGATAAAAGAGGAGGTGGCGCTCCAAAACTGGCTGTAAATGGCAGATACAAGAGGAGGTGGCGCTCCAAAACTGGCTGTAAATAGCAGATACAAGAGGAGGTGGCGCTCCAAAACTGGCTGTAAACTGCAGATACAAGAGGAGGTGGCGCTCCAAAACTGGCTGTAAATAGCAGATACAAGAAGAGGTGGCGCTCCAAAACTGTCTGTAAATAGCAGATAAAAGAGGAGGTGGCACTACAAAACTGGCTGTAAATGGCAGATACAAGAGGAGGTGGCGCTCCAAAACTGGCTGTAAATAGCAGATAGAAGAGAAGGTTGCGCTCCAAAACTGGCTGTAAATAGCAGATACAAGAGGAGGTGGTGCTCCAAAACTGGCTGTAAATAGCAGATACAAGAGGAGGTGGCGCTCCAAAACTGGCTGTAAATAGCAGATACAAGAAGAGGTGGCGCTCCAAAACTGGCTGTAAATGGCAGATACAAGAGGAGGTGGCGCTCCAAAACTGGCTGTAAATAGCAGATACAAGAGGAGGTGGCGCTCCAAAACTGTCTGTAAATGGCAGATACAAGAGGAGGTGGCGCTCCAAAACTGGCTGTAAATAGCAGATACAAGAGGAGGTGGCGCTCCAAAACTGGCTGTAAATAGCAGATACAAGAGGAGGTGGCGCTCCAAAACTGGCTGTAAACAGCAGATACAAGAGGAAGTGGCGCTCCAAAACTGGCTGTAAACAGCAGAAACAAGAGGAGGTGGCGCTCCAAAACTGGCTGTAAATAGCAGATACAAGAGGAGGTGGCGCTCCAAAACTGGCTGTAAACAGCAGATACAAGAGGAGGTGGCGCTCCAAAACTGGCTGTAAATAGCAGATACAAGAGGAGGTGGCGCTCCAAAACTGGCTGTAAATAGCAGATACAAGAGGAGGTGGCGCTCCAAAATTGGCTGTAAATAGCAGATACAAGAGGAGGTGGCGCTCCAAAACTGGCCGTAAATGGCAGACACAAAAGGAGGTGGCGCTCCAAAACTGGCAGTAAATGGCAGATACAAGAGGAGGTGGCGCTCCAAAACTGGCTGTAAATAGCAGATACAAGAGGAGGTGGTGCTCCAAAACTGGCTGTAAATAGCAGATACAAGAGGAGGTGGCGCTCCAAAACTGGCTGTAAATAGCAGATACAAGAAGAGGTGGCGCTCCAAAACTGGCTGTAAATGGCAGATAAAAGAGGAGGTGGCGCTCCAAAACTGGCTGTAAATGGCAGATACAAGAGGAGGTGGCGCTCCAAAACTGGCTGTAAATAGCAGATACAAGAGGAGGTGGCGCTCCAAAACTGGCTGTAAACTGTAGATACAAGAGGAGGTGACGCTCCAAAACTGGCTGTTATTAGCAGATACAAGAGGAGGTGGCGCTCCACAACTGGCTGTAAATAGCAGATACAAGAGGAGGTGGCACTCCAAAACTGGCTGTAAATAGCAGATACAAGAGGAGGTGGCGCTCCAAAACTGGCTGTAAATAGCAGATACAAGAAGAGGTGGCGCTCCAAAACTGTCTGTAAATAGCAGATACAAGAGGAGGTGGCACTACAAAACTGGCTGTAAATGGCAGATACAAGAGGAGGTGGCGCTCCAAAACTGGCTGTAAATAGCAGATAGAAGAGAAGGTTGCGCTCCAAAACTGGCTGTAAATAGCAGATACAAGAGGAGGTGGTGCTCCAAAACTGGCTGTAAATAGCAGATACAAGAGGAGGTGGCGCTCCAAAACTGGCTGTAAATAGCAGATACAAGAAGAGGTGGCGCTCCAAAACTGGCTGTAAATGGCAGATACAAGAGGAGGTGGCGCTCCAAAACTGGCTGTAAATAGCAGATACAAGAGGAGGTGGCGCTCCAAAACTGTCTGTAAATGGCAGATACAAAAGGAGGTGGCGCTCCAAAACTGGCTGTAAATAGCAGATACAAGAGGAGGTGGCACTCCAAAACTGGCTGTAAATAGCAGATACAAGAGGAGGTGGCGCTCCAAAACTGGCTGTAAACAGCAGATACAAGAGGAGGTGGCGCTCCAAAACTGGCTGTAAATAGCAGATACAAGAGGAGGTGGCGCTCCAAAACTGGCTGTAAATAGCAGATACAAGAGGAGGTGGCGCTCCAAAACTGGCTGTAAACAGCAGATAGAAGAGGAGGTGGCGCTCCAAAACTGGCTGTAAATAGCAGATACAAGAGGAAGTGGCGCTCCAAAACTGGCTGTAAACAGCAGATACAAGAGGAGGTGGTGCTCCAAAACTGGCTGTAAATAGCAGATACAAGAGGAGGTGGCGCTCCAAAACTGGCTGTAAACAGCAGATACAAGAGGAGGTGGCGCTCCAAAACTGGCTGTAAATAGCAGATACAAGAGGAGATGGCGCTCCATAACTGGCTGTAAATAGCAGATACAAGAGAAGGTGGCACTCCAAAACTGGCTGTAAATAGCAGATACAAGAGGAGGTGGCGCTCCAAAACTGGCTGTAAATAGCAGATAAAAGAGGAGGTAGCGCTCCAAAACTGGCTGTAAATAGCAGATACAAGAAGAGGTGGCGCTCCAAAACTGGCTGTAAACAGCAGATACAAGAGGAGGTGGCGCTCCAAAACTGGCTGTAAATAGCAGATACAAGAGGAGGTGGCGCTCCAAAACTGGCTGTAAACAGCAGATACAAGAGGAGGTGGCGCTCCAAAACTGGCTGTAAACAGCAGATACAAGAGGAGGTGGCGCTCCAAAACTGGCTGTAAATAGCAGATACAAGAGGAGGTGATGCTCCAAAACTGTCTGTAAATAGCAGATGCAAGAGGAGGTGGCGCTCCAAAACTGGCTGTAAATAGCAGATACAAGAGGAGGTGGCGCTCCAAAACTGGCTGTAAACAGCAGATACAAGAGGAGGTGGCGCTCTAGTACTGAACATCTCAGGGCTTTATGATACCGTCAGTCCAAACATTGTAAAGTGAACAGATGATTTTGTAGGGCGACGCCTGCGTGTACGACGCTCTGGTATACTGCGCCTTCACAGCCATACAGAACAGCAGTCTGATTTCTCCATACATCTCGCCGTGACATCACTATAAGGCGATAATCTGTTGTGTCTGATGAAGACCCAGACGCGGGTGAAACGTTACCATTTTCAGATTTGCCTGTATAATATTCCATTGCATTGTGTGAGCCGAGTCCTCGCGTATTAATGATTGGTTTGCGCCTTTGTTGAGCGCGGTGATGCCGCGGCTGCCGTGACACTTATTCCAGCGGCCGTCATTACTACTATGGACCGACGTCCCTATATACAGTATATATACGAGGGGACCGCCTGCGGAGTGACCCTGCAGCTGCGCTTTACACCTCCCACTAAATCAATAAGTAGCCGAACGCTGTTTTACGTGGATTTTGGGGCAGAATTCGATCCGTGTTAACCCCTCGTGTAAATGCAGCCTCATGTGGCCAGAATAAGACGCCCCCAGAGACGTTTCTGAGGGGGATTTGCTCTGCACAAGTTTAATGTCAGATACTTTGTTTGTTTCTTGGGAAAAGTTGTAACAAAATAGGATAAATGGGATGCGTCTGACGGAGGATAAGGAAATGGTGACTCCAGGCATGTAATGAAGAATCTGCCCGTGTGCTATAGAGTCATGTGTGGTCAGATGGAGGCAGCGGCCGGAGGACATTGCTGTACTTACTATCATTGTGCCTGCAATCTCCAGATCAATGTATCACCGGCTCCGATGTCTTCAGGGGCTGACGTTCAGATGCAGCGGCCTGAGGACATTGCTGTACTTACTATTATTGTGCCTGCAATCTCCAGATCAATGTATCACCGGCTCCGATGTCTTCAGGGGCTGACGTTAAGATGCAGCGGCCTGAGGACATTGCTGTACTTACTATTATTGTGCCTGCAATCTCCAGATCAATGTATCACCGGCTCCGATGTCTTCAGGGGCTGACGTTAAGATGCAGCGGCCTGAGGACATTGCTGTACTTACTATTATTGTGCCTGCAATCTCCAGATCAATGTATCACCGGCTCCGATGTCTTCAGGGGCTGACGTTCAGATGCAGGCAGGTCCTTGAAATGCAATAATTGTTTGTCTTCTGCTCACTCCTCGTCTCGCTATTCCGGAGGGTTACGTTACTTCATTGTGGTCGTGTGCAGAGCAGTGTCCGTGCGCCTGAAGTTTTATTTATATTGTGCGACCTCCAGAGGGAGCCAGACATCTTATCTCTGGTATTGGGGCTTGCTGCTCGGATTTCTGTTTATCTTTTATTGTTATTGATCCCCGTTTTCTTTATGACTTTTTCCATTTCCTTTTTACTCGAGTCGCCTCTGAAGACTGAATGTTTTGCAGAAGTATGAATGCAGCTCTGGGTGTGATCAGACTATGCAGTATATCATAATTAAATTGCAGAATTATGAATGCAGCTCTGGGTGTGATTAGACTATGCAGTATATCATAATTAAATTGCAGAATTATGAATGCAGCTCTGGGTGTGATTAGACTATGCAGTATATCATAATTAAATTGCAGAATTATGAATGCAGCTCTGGATGTGATTAGAGTATTGCAGAATTATGTATGCAGCTCTGGGAGTGATTAGATAATATATCATGATAAATAACAGAATTATGGATGCAGCTCTGAGTGTGATTAGAGTATATGTCATGATGAAATTGCGAAATTATGGATGCAGCTCTGGGTGTGCTTAGATAATATATCATGATAAATAACAGAATTATGGATGCAGCTCTGGGTGTGATTAGAGAACATGTCATTATGAAATTGCAGAATTATGTATGAAGCTCTATGTTATTAGAGTATATGGCATGGTCAAATTGCAGAATTATGAATGCAGCTCTGGGTGTGATTAGAAAACATGTCATTAACTGCAGAATTATGGATACAGCTCTGGGTGTGATCAGAACATATGTCATGATGGAACCGCAGAATTATGAATGCAGCTCTGAGTGTGATTCGATAATAAATCATGATACATTGGAGAATTATGTATGCAGCTCTGGGAGTGATTAGAGTACATGTCATGATGAAATTGCAGAATTATGGACTATGAAAGTATTCAGACCCCTTTACATTTTTCACTCTTTGTTTCATTGCAGCCATTTGGTATTTTTTCCTCATTACTGTACACTCTGCCCCCATCCCCCATCCCCCATCTCCATCCCCCATCCCCCATCTCCATCCCCCATCCCCCATCTCCATCCCCCATCCCCCATCTTCCCATCCCCCATCCCCCATCTCCATCCCCCATCCTCCATCTCCATCCCCCATCCCCCATCTTCCCATCCCCCATCTCCATCCCCCATCCCCCATCTCCATCCCCCATCTCCATCCCCCATCCCCCATCTTCCCATCCCCCGTCCCCCATCTTCCCATCCCCCGTCTTGACTGTAAAAAACCAGAAATGTAGAAATGTTTGCAAATTTATTAAACAAGAAAATCTGAAATCTCACATGGTGATAAGTATTCAGCCCCTTTGCTCAGTATAACACATGGTCATTAGTATTCAGTCCCTTTGCTCAGTATATCACATGGTGATAAGTATTCAGCCCCTTTGCTCAGTATTGGGTAGAGGTATGGTCATAAGTGTTGAGGAGGACCTTTTTATCAAATACTTAATTAACCTCTTGACAAGGGATTGTGGGAAATATGTCGATTTGCCTTACATAATTCAGGTTTCAGATCATATACATGACACAGATATAAAGATGGCCGCCATTTCCTGTTATCCACACCTTGCTTGGAAGGCAAGGAATGTCCACATGAAAGAAGACCACCATATAAGGGAAGACCCCTGGTCAAGCTAGAAGACCAACCCAAAGATCAGATGACATTACAGACCAAACCGTCAGCATGGATCCACTAAATGACGTCCCTCCCATCGTCATGGTTTCATCCACTGGTCAGACCCGCCCATCAACAGCAACACAGATCTCCCCATTGGCTAGCCCATGAACTGTCCCACTAAATGGGCATATCTGAACTTGTGTACGCCCCTAGCCTATATCGAGAGGACGCATGAGTCTCCTCTGTCTGTTTGGTGCCATCTTTACTGTGACCAAGAAGGGACTTCATATCCGACTGTGTCTGGTGTGAATTCTTTTATGCATGCACTTGGTATATACCAATTCGGCCAGGCAGTAGGCAACTAGTGATCTCTGGTTAAGAGTTCACCTTAACATTATTGGCGCCCAACATGGGGCCAATAGACGGAGACACCTGAAATCCTGATGAAACGGCAACTGGAATGGCATGACGTGCTGGACACCCCAGGAAATTGATCACTTCCTAACGAGAGTACGGTAGGTCTGCTGATTTTTCATAATCTGTAGTCTTCCCGTGGTCTCGGTGGGGTGTGTGGCACTGATTGCCTGACTGTGTCCGGTTTGTTGGGGTATCTGTTGACGGGCAGACGGGTCTCACGGCTATTGGCCATATTAATCTCGGAAGAACCGTCACGTGTTCAGTTGCCTGCTGCCTGTTTGTCTCAAGGGGAGATTGACTTGTGGTTAAAAGAGCAAGTGGGTTTGTGAGCAGTGTCTGGAAACAAAAAGGATATTGTCTGTCACATGGTTTGTGGTTGCCTGTGATATGGTTTGTGGGTTTTTTTTGTAGTGCCACGCTCAGACTGAGTGCAGAGCTTTTTGTAGTGCCAAGCTCAGACTGAGTGCAGAGGTAGATGTAAGTGCCAAGCTCAGACTGAGTGCAGAGCCAGATGTAAGTGCCAAGCTCAGACTGAGTGCAGAGCCAGATGTAAGTGCCAAGCTCAGACTGAGTGCAGAGCTAGATGTAAGTGCCAAGCTCAGACTGAGTGCAGAGCCAGATGTAAGTGCCAAGATCAGCTAGACTTAAGTGCAGAGCCATATGTAAGGGCCCAGCCTTGGCTAGACTGAGTGCAGAGCCTTACGTTATACATAAATCTAACCTTTTTAAAGTGTTTTCCTGGAGTGAATTGGCTGGTATAGACACCTTGTAGCCAGGGGTGACACCATTGGTGTCTTTGTGAATTACAGAACGCAGAAATCAGACAGGGACCACATGACAGAGTAAGGAAGGATTTGGAAGTGTATGCTGCAAACCCTAGGCTTTCTTTAGTGTTTCAGTTGTGTCATCTCCCCATCTCTTTGTTTGTCTGTTATTCTTATCTTGGTATCTGGATCCACAAAGAGAAGGAAATCACGTGCTGTGGGGCCATTTTCTATAGGCCTCAGTGCAGCTGACAAAACTGCAGCCACTGAATAACATGAAGTGTTAGTAAATGTTTATAGCACTAAAAGATGGAATATTGAATGATTGGGTGGTTGTGGAAGACACTTAATATAGATCCAGTGTGCAGGTTGGATTGAGTCAGGACAGTCACAAGGAGGAATATCTTATTAATTAGTAAGCAATAAAATTAGAAAAAAACCTTTAAATAACGTACCTTTGCAGTAGAGGTCATGATAAAGAAGTAAATAATAAATATTTCCGTTATGGATCTGATAGATTTATCCTGAGAGTTGCATGTTTTAAAAAATAAAAATAAACAAATAAATCAACAGAAGAAGGGAAATTTGACTTGTCTCCTGCAGCTGAAGAAGCCTCTTTCCATCTGGTTTTGGGGGCAGGAGCAATCTTATAAACTTGTGGAACAGGGTTTTTTTTGTCTCCCCTTGGAATCTATTGTGAGAGCAGCCCAAGAGGAAAAAAAAAAAAAGGGGGCTTCCTGCATTTAATTCATTGCAAATTATATTGGAAAAAGGTCATTGACAATAGTTTTATTTTACTAATTTTATCCCAAAGAAATAAAAGTTAACTGTGGACATGTTTACATTCATTGATAGCTTTTCAAGCATAGAGGTCTGTTAGATAATTTTTCTATGGCAAATCAACATTTTGTTTTCCCACATGGCCAGTTTATTTGTTCTAGATTCTTTTATCCCTTCAAGTTATAGGACAGTATCACAGAGATGCTGATAATCTCCTCAATGTTTCAAAAATGAACGCCCCTACCTCCAATATCCAGAGGTTGTGCTACGTTATAGTTAATAATAATAATAATAATAATATAATTCTTAATATATATTTATTAATAATTACAATAATTTATTTTAAGGAATGTGGATGATTTATGGAATTCTGTGTTTTATATTTAATGTATTGAATAATCTGCTTTCTTTTTATAGAAAGAATGATTGCAATGCAGATTTCTGTGGTTCAAGCAAAGGTTATAAAAGCCATTGAAAGGGTTTTCCATTATTAAGTTACAGATAAAAACAATATTTCTGGTGTTCCCGATTAGGTACAATCTATACAATGTGACTTTTATGCCTAAATGTAGAGCTCCGGGGCCACACACTTTTTGAATCTAATTATGTTTTGGATAATAGATTCAAAAAGGGGGGAAGATGATGTGGAAAATCATACATATTATTTAAGGTTTTAATTTGTTCATCGATTGAGTTTTTCTATTAAGTTTTCTTTATATTATTTTATCTGTAAGGAGGATACAGCAGACAGATATATATCTGGGCGGCACGGTGGCTCAGTGGTTAGCACTGCAGCCTTGCAGCGCTGGGGTCCTGGGTTCAAATCCCACCAAGGACACCATCTGCAAGGAGTTTGTATGTTCTCCCCGTGTTTGCGTGGGTTTCCTCCGGGTACTCCGGTTTCCTCCCACACTCCAAAGACATACAGATAGGGACTCTAGATTGTGAGCCCCAATGGGGACAGTGTTGCAAATGTATGTAAAGCGCTGTGGAATTAATAGCGCTATATAAATGAATAAAATTATTATTAATTATTATTATTATTATCTCATGATTGCTCTGATGTAACAAGAATTGTCAGGTTTTGAACATGTCTCAGATGAGGCCATTGCTAATGCAGATTTTGAGTTTTTCCGTAGATGGATCCAGATACCAAGATGCTGGTTGATTCTGCACTGGATATGCTGAGGTTACACAACATGAGGTAATAAAAATCAAACCACTCCTCTCTCATCGGAATAGGAGAACGAGTTGAAGATTTGCGATCACTGTGGTTTGTAGAGCGGAAAGGGGTAAGATAGTCAAAATGTGGATATAGGCAGCAGCCGGAGGAGATGCTCGCACAGGTGCACAACAAAGAAGCAGTGAATGGGCCTAGAGTTGAGAGTCCTTTACCAATGCAGACCAGTACCAGTACCTCGGTGGCTCCTGTCACGTCGTCCGTGACATTGGTCACTCCTTGTGTTCTTAAATCCTTACAGGAACAAGCGATTCAGCAAGGAATGGCGTGTGAGACGCAGGGAGCCAGTGACGGAGGAAGGTCTGTGGATAAAGGGCGGTAAGCTTTCTCTGCCGTGAGGATTCTACTCAATAATGGCCCAGGTAACCCATGTGACAAAGGTGTTGGGATGGACAAGATATGGGCGGCACCACTGCTTCAGTACCCAGGTGGCCAGACACATCCAGTCTTGTAAGACGTGTGCCTATTAAGGTAGAAAAAACTGTAAAGACCTCATAGAAACACCCCCCTCATCCGCTCTACTGCTCCGGTGATTGCAGATTAGTCATATACATCTACCATGAGTAGGTTTATATGAGTTTTGTGCGTGTTGTGTGAATTTCTTTTCAGGCCTGCTCTGAAACATATCCAGTGTGGAAAGCGTTACTGCTGAAAAACTCATGGTGCTGGTGCTATGTAAAGATGGAGTTCCTAAAAAAAGCGGTAAAAGTACATATTCTATAGCAGAGGTCACTATAGAGATCAGTACCTCATGAACCCATCTGCCATTGTGAAGAGGGGAGAAATGCGTTGGGCTTATTTCAAGCTAAATGTCTGACAAATATGCATTTATTTTATTAGCCTGAGTGTGAATTGGACAGCGGAGGGTCTGTGATTGGACGAGATCTCCTCATGACTTTACCTGGCCTTATTATTATTATATTTATACAGTGGGTACATGTTATACATGTGAGATATTTCATTTATTTTAGGGTTTGGTCCTTGAATTTGCTTTATCATATTGATTTAAGCTACAAACAGCTATGTAAATACAGAGTGTGAATATGTAATCTTTGGGAATGAATTGAATATATATAATTGCATATTGACGCCTCTTTATCCCCTGTATCTCATGGTTTCTATATTCCCTCACTGACATTAGCAGCACGTATTAGCTTAGCAGTGTAGGGATAGGGAGGGTGAGCCGTCAGTGAGCGGGGGCACCAATTCGCCTTATAGGGTGCCGACCTCCGCTGCGAGGTAGGGAGAGTTTAGGGCTATTGCCCCAATCCCTGCCCCCTCCTTTATTGGAATATTTAATTGGGTCTATAGTCACATGGGTGTATGTTGTTTGGAATTTTAATGATTATAACATAAACATGTAACGATCCACAAGATAATGGTGGACGCTGCAAATCATGTAACAAATTTTCCTTTTTCTTAATAATTAGATCTTTATATAAGATATTTTTGGTTTAGCACCTACAATGTGATTTCATAGTTTCATAGTTTTTAAGGTTGAAGGGAGACTCTAAGTCCATCTAGTTCAACCCGTAGCCTAACATGTTGGTCCAGAGGAAGGCAAAAAAAACCCAATGTGTCAAATAAGCTCCAATGGGGAAAAAAATTCCTTCCTTCGTCCACATCCGGCAATCAGACTAGTTCCCTGGATCAATACCCTGTCATAAAATCTAATATACATAACTGGTAATATTATATTTTTCAAGAAATGCGTTCAGGCTCTGCTTAAATTTTACTAGTGAATCCCTCATTACAACATCATGTGGCAGAGAGTTCCACAGTCTCACTGCTCGTACAGTAAAGAATCCTCATCTGTGATTATGATTAAACCTTCTTTCCTCAAGACGTAGCGGATGCCCCCGTGTTCCAGTCGCAGGCCTAGGTGTAAAGAGATCTTTGGAAAGGTCTCTGTACTGTCCCCTCATATATTTATACATTGTGATTAGATCCCCCTAAGCCTTTGTTTTTCCTAACTAACTAACCCCAAGTGTAATAACCTGTCTTGGTATTGCAGCCCCCCCCATTCCTCTAATAATCTAGGTCGCTCTTCTATCTACCTGTAAGATTATGCTATTTATAACCTTCTATACTTTTGCTAACAAGAAATGCATCCATTCCTCTCTTAAATTCATTCAGTGAGTTGGCCATCACCACTTCCTCAGGAAGAGAGTTCCAGAGCCTCACTGCTCTTACCGTGAAGAACCCTCTTCTATGCTGATGTAGGAATTTTCTTTCCTCCAATCGAAAAGAATGCCCCCTTGTTCTTGTCATAGTCCTTGGTACAAACAGATCATGGGAGAGATCTCTATATAGCCCTCTGATATATTTGTACATATTTATTAGGTCTCCCCTAAGTCTTCTCTTTTCTAGAGTAAATAGACCTAATTTTGATAACCTTTCCGTGTATTGTAATGCACCCACTCCATTTATTATTTTAGTAGCCCGCCTCTGAACCCTTTCAAGTTCAGTAATGTCTTTCTTCCGCACCGGCGCCCAAAATTGCACACAATACTCCAAGTGTGGTCTGACTAGTGATTTGTACAGAGGGAGAATGATGTTTTCATCTCGTGCCCCCAGACCTCTTCTAATGCATCCCATCACCCTATTTGCTTTGGTGGCTGCTGCCTGACACTGGGCAGTCCAATTTAGATTCTTATTCACTAAGATGCCTAAGTCTTTTTCCATGTCTGATTTCCCCAGCAGTTTCCCATTTAGTAAGTAATTGTAGCATCTGTTTCTCCTTCCCACGTGCAGAACCTTACACTTATCTGTGTTAAACCTCATTTGCCATTTTTCAGCCCAATTCTCCAATTTACTCAAATCCATCTGTAGTTGCAAACTGTCCTCCTTTGTGTTAACTACCTTACATAGTTTTGTATCATCTGCAAATACTGATATTTTACTCTGTAAACCATCCACCAGATCATTAATAAATATATTAAATAGTAGGGGGCCCAATACAGACCCCTGTGGCACCCCACTAGTAACCCTGGTCCAATCTGAGTATGCACCATTAATAACCACTCTTTGTTTGTTTATATTTCTTAGATACTTTAGATACAGTGTGATATCCTGACCAGTGATGTACGAGCCGTATACAATTGCCTATATAGTGTGTTAAATATGTGTATCCTGCAGTTCCAGATCCTAAATCAGTGTCAGGAGCACGTGGTCTCCAGCCAGGAGACTGGGTGATCCTAAAAAGACAAGTCAGAATGAGCCATGAGTCAGAATCAAATGGGCCGATCCAGCTTTTCCCAACCACAGCGACTTCCATGAAGCTTGAGGGAAAACCCATCTGGAGACAGCAGCCGCTGTAAAGAGTCCATCGTACCAGCAGAATGGGGGTCACAACACACATAGTGCTGGACTATCTCACACAGAACCTTATGGAGAATTTCTAGATTGGGGATGATACATGGGAAATAACCATAACCAAGGGAACAATGGGTACAGGAACATTATACAAATACCTTATTGCTCCAGCCGTGTGAGATGTGCGCGCATGCGTGCCATGGGCGCCGGGACGTGGTTGCGGCGCCGCATCGTATCACCCTGCATGACGTCCGCTCTCGTGACTGCCATGTGATGCGCACACATGGCGGTCACGTGACCGGAAGTGTCAGGCAGGGAGCGATGCGGCGCGCACTAAGCGTCCCTGGTTGCCCTGGACAGCGCGCGCACTTAGAGACGCCAATTTTTTCATCCACCCTGATTGGCGGACGCCCCCTTTTTAACTTCCACTTCCCCTCACCTTGCCACGCCCCCTGACGAAGGCTTTACAGCCGAAACGGCCGTCGGGTTGGACGCAGGCTCCTTTGGTCTCCATACTTCTCAGGTAAAACTGCATTTGTCATTGTCTCCCTCATCATTGGAGGCTGGGGTCTCTTCCACAATCCTCCACTAACCCTGTGCAACCCTGTCTGCTATTTATATTTATATTTATATACTTTACATATACTCTATGTGGTTGCCATTGTTTTCTGAGGAGGCTATTTTGGTCTATGACCCAACTATATTTTAGTGTATTCCATGCAGTTTCCTTGGTGGACTATTAATTATCTGACTGCATACATAGGTATACCGGTTTACATGTAACCGCTACCAGTACTAGTAATTATTATTTATGGCTTGTCAGCAGTCCGCTATAGATCATTGCCTATGTCCACACTTGTTTGTGCCGCCCTGCACCTATTTACCAATAAAGTTTTTTTCACTTTGTACCCTGGACTCTGGTCGTAATTCTCTTGTTTTGCATTAGAATGAGCCATGAGTCAGAATCAAATGGGCCGATCCAGCTTTTCCCAACCACAGCGACTTCCATGAAGCTTGAGGGAAAACCCATCTGGAGACAGCAGCCGCTGTAAAGAGTCCATCGTACCAGCAGAATGGGGGTCACAACACACATAGTGCTGGACTATCTCACATAGAACCTTATGGAGAATTTCTAGATTGGGGATGATACATGGGAAATAACCATAACCAAGGGAACAATGGGTGCAGGAACATTATACAAATAAGGGCTCATGGTGGAAAAAACATTATCTGACCTGAACCAGCTCATTAGTTTAAGGATGTAAGTGACTTTTTAAGGGTAACATAAGCTGGTGTCACACTAAGCGACAGCGACAACGACGTCGCTGTTACGTCACCATTTTCGGTGACGTAACAGCGACCTTGTAAGTCGCTGTTATGATCGCTGCTTAGCTGTCAAACACAGCGACGCAGCAGCGATCATAACGTCGCTGTGCTACATGTGCAGAGAGCAGGGAGCCGCGCTTAGCGCTGGCTCCTTGCTCTCCTGCAGCACACATCGGGTTAATTAACCCGATGTGTGCTGCAGCTACATGTCACAGTGCAGAGAGCAGGGAGCCGGCAGCACTGCTTAGCGCTGGCTCCTTGCTCTCCTTGCTACAGTATACATCGGGTTAATTACCCGATGCATACTGCAGCCACATGTCACAGTGCAGGAGCCGGCACTGGCAGCAAGAGCGGCGGAGGCTGGTAACCAGCGTAAACATCGGGTAACCAGGGAAAGGTCTTCCCTTGGTTACCCGATGTTTACGCTGGTTACAGCTTACCGCAGCTGCCAGTGCCGGCTCCTGCTCGCTTCATTTCGTCGCTCTCTCGCTGTCACACACAGCGATGTGTGTGTCACAGCGGGAGAGTGACGACCAAAAAATGAAGCTGGACATTCAGCAACGACCGGCGACCTCACAGCAGGGGCCAGGTCGTTGCTGAATGTCACACACAGCGACAGCGACGGGACGTCGCTGCAACGTCACAGAAAATGGTGACGTAGCAGCGACGTCGTTGTCGTTGTCGCTGTGTGTGACACCAGCTATACACTTGCAGGTAACTGGTATTGTCTTATTTGTTGGTATTTGAAGCCGTAAAAGTGCTACTCTGTGTTACTGAAGGTAATCAGATCCATGCATAAGGGAAATCTTGTTAAAGGCCTCCTGGTGGTAGATTAGGGACCCAAGACAAGAAGAGATCCATTAGTGTTGTGATACAATCAGGTGTATTCAGGTAGAAAAGTCTAGAAGACGCGGACAGCACTCAGATGTTGACTGAGATTCAGTCTTTCAGAAACAGTAATGCTAAAAGCTGCAGCATAACAGTAAAGGTCCAGTCACACATAACGAGATCGTGAACGAGATCGCTACTACGTCACACTTTCTGGATCGTTTATGAGTCGTTGTTGAAATCGCATGTTGGGTGTCACACATAACGAGTTTATGAACGAGCATGCGTCCCGTATAACGAGCTTTCAAATCGCTGGGACCCTGTCACACAGCAACTATGTTAACGATTCTAATCCCATTAGGGGCGTAGTAAAATGCAGTGAGTCACGTAGGCGTGCATTTGCGTCGCCTTTTCCATACCCCCCTCCGCTTTCATTGGCGGCCAATACTGCGTTCTGATTGGGGGCGTATCTAGCGGTTAAATTTTGGATCGCGTCACCCTTTGTCACTTCTTTTGCGCTTTGCTTTGAGATAGAACCTGCGTCTCCACCCTGATTCCTTCGTCCATTGTACCCGGTCGCTTTGTTGGTGTGTTTTTCGGATCGAAGCCGCACCTGCACCTGGAGCTAACAAATCGGTGCAGAGAGGGGCGCGGAAACGGGGACGCAACAACACGCCTTCGTGCATCTCATCTAGGTCGTCAACGAAATCGTTAATAGGGTGTCAAACATACAGATTCATGCAGCCCAGCAGGACTCCAACGAGCCAGAAATGGCCCAAGCTGTTCGGCATCGATCAGCGATTTCGCAGCAGGGGGTGAATCGTTGGTACGTGTCAAACGTGACGAGATCGCAATTGAAGTCGTTCTTGCGTCACAGAAACTGTGACGTAGTAACGATCTCGTTTACGATCTCGTTATGTGTGAAGTGGCCTTAAGAAGCTTATTCTTACAATTGCCTTACTCTTTCTAATCGATTAATCTCAAAATCTGAGTAAACTCTTCAGCATTAAATAGTCTGTTCTAAGGACTGGGACATTACCTGTGCCTCTGTGAACTGTGTGTGCGGGATGTGATCAACTCTGATCAGCAGTCTGTACCAGCGGGGGCAAAGGCTTAGCATTGCTTGTATAGCGGATAGAAAAATGAAAAAGGGTTGCAGTTAAAGCATTAGAGCTGATGTGCTAGAGGACCACGGTAGGGTCAGAAGGTTAATAAAGTATAGTATTTAGGGGGGACTGTTGAGGAGGACCTTTTTATCAAATACTTAATTAACCTCTTGACAAGGGATTGTGGGAAATATGTCGATTTGCCTTAAATAATTCAGGTTTCAGATCATACACATGACACAGATATAAAGATGGCCGCCATTTCCTGTTCTCCACACCTTGCTTGGAATGCAAGGAATGTCCAGATGAAAGAAGACCACCATATAAGGGAAGACCCCTGGTCAAGCTAGAAGACCAACCCAAAGATCAGATGACATTACAGACCAAACCGTCAGCATGGATCCACTAAATGACGTCCCTCCCATCGTCATGGTTTCATCCACTGGTCAGACCCGCCCATCACCAGCAACACGGATCTCCCCATTCGCTAGCCCATGAACTGTCCCACTAAATGGGCATATCTGAACTTGTGTACGCCCCTAGCCTATATCAGAGGACGCATGAGTCTCCTCAGTCTGTTTGGTGCCATCTTTACTGTGACCAAGAAGAGACTTCATATCCGACTGTGTCTGGTGTGAATTCTTTTATGCATGCACTTGGTATATACCAATTCGGCCAGGCAGTAGGCAACTAGTGATCTCTGGTTAAGAGTTCACCTTAACAATAAGTATATCACATGGTGATAAGTATTCAGCCTCTTTGCTCAGTATATCACATGGGGATAAGTATTCAGCCCCTTTGCTCAGTATATCACATGGGGATAAGTATTCAGCCTCTTTGCTCAGTATATCACATGGGGATAAGTATTCAGCCCCTTTGCTCAGTATAACACATGGTAATAAGTATTCAGCCCCTTTGCTCAGACACTCATATGTAAGTCACATGCTGTCCATTTCCTTGTGATCCTCCTTGAGATGGTTCTACTCCTTCATTAAGGTCCAATGTAATTACACTGATAGGACGTGATTTGGGAAGGCGCACACCTGTCTATATAAGACCTCACAGCTCACAAACTGCATGTCACACCAAATGACAATCATGAGGTCAAAGGAACGGCCCAAGGAGCTCAGAGAAAGAATTGTGGCAAGGCACAGATCTGGCCAAGGTTACAAAAGAATTTCTGCAGTGCTCAAGGTTCCTAAGAGCACAGAGGCCTCCATAATCCTTAAATGGAAGAAGTTTGGGACCAGCAGAGCTATTTCTAGACCCGGCCGTCCAGCCAAACTGAGCAATCATGGGAGAAGAGCCTTGGTGAGAGGTAAAGAAGAACCCTAAGATCACTGCGGCTGAGCTCCAGAGATGCAGTAGGGAGATGGGAGAAAGACCACAAAGTCACCCATCACTGCAGCCTCCACCAGTCGAGCCTTTATGGCAGGATGGCCGATGGAAGCCTCTCCTCAGTGCAAAACACATGAAAGCCGACATAGAGTTTACAAAAAAACCCATGAAGGACTCCAGACTATGAGAAATAAGATTCTCTGGTCTGATGAGACGAAGATAGAACTTTCTGGCGATAATTCTAAGCGGTATGTGTGGAGAAAACCAGGCACTGCTCATCACCTGCCCAATACCATCCCCACAGTGAGACATGGTGGAGGCAGCATCATGCTATGGGGCAGGGAGAGGACGACTGGTTACAATTGAAGGAAAGATGAATGCAGTCAAGTACAGAGAGATCCTGGAAGAAAACCTCTTCCAGATGCTCTGGACCTCAGACTTGCCGAAGCTTCACCTTCCAACAAGACAATGACCCTAAGCACACAACTAAAATAACATAGGAGCGGCTTCAGAACAACTCTGTGACCATTCCTGACCAGCCCGGCCCCAGTCCTGACCTAAACCCAACTGAGCATCTCTGGAGAGACCTGAAAATGGCGTCCACCAACGTTCACCATCCAACCTGACGGAACTGGAGAGGATCTGCAAGAAGAATGGCCGAGGATCCCCAAATCCAGGATCCCAAGAAGACTCATGGCTGTACTAGCTCAAAAGGGAGGGTGCCTCTACCCAATACTGAACAAAGGGGCTGAATACTTATCACCATGTGTTATACTGAGCAAAGGGGCTGAATACTTATGACCATGTGATATACTGAGCAAAGGGGCTGAATACTTATGACCATGGGATATACTGAGCAAAGGGGCTGAATACTTATCACCATGTGTTATACTGAGCAAAGGGGCTGAATACTTATGACCATGTGATATACTGAGCAAAGGGGCTGAATACTTATGACCATGTGATATACTGAGCAAAGGGGCTGAATACTTATGACCATGTGTTATACTGAGAAAAGGGGCTGAATACTTATGACCATGTGAGATTTCATTTTTTCTTGTTTAATAAATTTGTAAAAATTTTTACATTTCAGGTTTTTTTCTGTCAGGACGGGGGATGGGAAGATGGGGGATGGGGGGGCAGAGAGTACATTACTGAGAAAAAATACAAAATGACAGCAATGAAACATAGAGTGTAAAATGTAAAGGGGTCTGAATACTTTCCGTACCCACTGTGTACTCTAATCACTCCCAGAGCTGCATCCATAATTCTGCAATTTCATAATGACATGTTCTCTAATCACACAATGAAACAAAGAGGGAAAAATTTAAAGGGGTCTGAATACTTTCCATACCCACTGAATGTAATAATGAAATTGCAGAATTATGGATGCAGCTCTGGGAGTGAATAGAGTATACAGTGGGTATGGAAAGTATTCAGACCCCTTTACATTTTACACTCTTTGTTTCATTGCAGCCATTTGATATGTTTCCTCAGTATTTATTGCTTTATTTGATGTGCAGCTCTGGAGGTGACACATTATGTAAGTGCTGAATTATGAATGCAGCTCTGGACTTAAAGCCTTCATGTAACTTATGATCTATAAGTAAAGTAAATGCATGTATTATAATATTATCAGAAGGATTTGTCCTTTTTTATTTGGATTTCTTTGCTTTTCTATTTTTTAGGTGGATCCATAATGTGTTACTACTGCCCCGATAAAACCTTGAGCTCCGAGTGCACGGACACGAGGAACTGCACCGCCGCCAACACCATGTGCAAGACCACCGTGCTGAGCCCAGACGTGAGTGAGTATCCACCGCTCAGAAAGTCTCCACACCCCTCATCTCCTACCCAGCCCCCGAGGTGTTTTCTGGAGCCTCCATTATGTATCAGCGAGGGTCACGCTGCCTGAGGGGATCCAGACCCCAAACTCATGCACTGGGCTTATGTCTTATGTTTTATGTCTTATGTTTTATGTTGTACGACTTTTTCAGAATAAGAACTTTGACATTACGTAGATAAACACACTCCCCACATACCCGTGTATACACATATTCCCATGAGGTCTTTATTTTTCGTTGTATTTTGTTGGGGACATGACCTCTGGGATAGTTATCTCCTTTTTGATCACTTTTTATTCCCTGTTTTCGATAATTGGCTTTTTTGTTATTTTGTTATTTTTTTTGCAGTGTGTGAATTGATGCTTTATAAAAGATGTAGACATATCATTGATGGGAACTTTTTTTATATATATTTTTATTTGGAAAAGTTTTATTTTATTTTTTAATTCCTTTTTTACCATTTAACTTGCTGTAACATTTTTTTTTATTCTTGGATTTGCAATGATTAATCCCGCCAGACTTGGCTCTAATCATAACATAACTATGAAGCAGTGCTCTTTTCCTGACACACGCGTGCACGAGTGCTCGGCGGCAGAGGCCCAATCCTCGTCTTCCCTGACGTCATTTCTCGGAGGAGAATAAGGAGCCCCAAACACATCAGATAATCACCGTCATTATCAAAAGTGGTGGGTTTGCCTGACTTCCATCTATTGTGCATGGGGGCTTCATTTAGCCCCCATCTGTCATAGATTGTGGGGGAGTGTGGATGGAGTGTCAGTGCGAGCCCCTTTCCATGTGTAACCGCTTAGGTGCCATGATCGCTATCGACAGTGGCATACACAGGGTAAACCTGCGTGGATGGGGGCTGGTGTCGCTCACTGCTGTAATGCACAGCTGACAACCGCCGCACTGGTAACACCCTCATGCAGGGCATTTACAGATACACATCTGTGTTACTTAGATTATTTTACAAAGTTCTTTCACTGCTGGAGCAAAAACATTTTGGAATTTTTTTTTTATATTTGTTGGAATGGAGACAACTAAGAGCTTTAATTTTTTTTCAACAAATGTTCACCACTGAAAACGATTTGGTTAAATTATTATTCTCCAAAATGTAAGATTTTCACTAGGATTTATCTAAAACATGCGAGGAATTTAAAGTAACTCAATTTGATTTGATTGTAACATTCATTTGTTGTACTTATAGTTAATCTAATCCCCCTCTAATAACAATGATCTAGAATTCATTCTAAGTGACATTAGACAACTATTGTTAAATGACTATAATGATAAGCAAGGCCTTGCCTAAAAAAAGAAAATCATCTATATAATTTCACTCAAAACAATATACTGGGCCATTTTACTGTATAGATGAATGGATCCTAAAACAACCTCATCAATTAGCTGTTGTCATAATTAGGAGCAAATGTCGTGTGTTGTGAATGTTAGTTATGTTTTGGCTGCTGGGAGGCTCCCTCTGGTGGCCAGGAAGGGTTTGGACAGAGACCAGGTGGGTTGTGCAGTGCGTGTTTCCTTTGCTAACTCTCTGCTTATTTAAGTCCTGGTCTGATTGCAGGCTGTTGCCAGATGTCAGTTGTCCTTGTATCTTTAGCCTGCTTGATCCTGCTTTACACCACATCTACTCCAGATAAGTGCTTGCTCTTTATTTATTGTCTGGTTCTTTTGCTTATCTGGGTTTGTCATTTGTTGTGGTTGGTTTCAGTTTATTTCCTTCCAGGGATTTTCCCTCTCAGGGGATTGTTGAGGAACTCCCTGCAGTTCTGTGTGGAGTATAGCTCCTTTGGGTCCATGTGTTTGTGGCTTGTTGAATTTGTTATAATTCTTGTTTTCTGTTCATTGGTATGACAAGGGCACCTGGTATAGGACGGAGTTCAGATCGAGCGATCTGAGGGCCTTTATGTACTATCAGGAAGTTGGTATTTTGTAGGGGTTTTTCTCTGGCTACCATCAGTCCCTTTCCTGTCCTTTCCTATTTTAGTCAGCGGGGGCCTCACCTTTAGCTAATCCTATCATCTACCTGTCATAATCCCTGTCATAACCTGTCATAATCCTGTCATCTACCTGTGTATTGTGTTTTTCCTATATCACCGCAGTCTTTGAATGTGGGGGGCTTGCTATTCTTGTCTATTTTCTGAGGCAGAGAGTTATTCATCTTTCCTACCTTTAGGATAGTTAGTTCTCCGGCTGGGTTCGCGGTGCACAGGATGTTAGTTCACCCCTCGGCTACTTCTAGTTATGTTGGTTAGTAAGGGGATGGCGGCCATATTAGTTGCCAACGCTCTTGTCACCTTTTTGCCAATGATTTGTGGTGGTCTTCCATGGTTCCGGATCATAACAGTCGTTCCCATCGCGGTTCCCCATAGTTTACAGGTGCGATTGAAGGGTAAGCTCATTAAAATTATGGCTAAATTTGCAAAGTTACAACAAATAGCATAAATGACTTGCTCAATATTTTATTATGTCTTTTTGTGTCGTAATGGACAGTTTTTAAAAGTATTTTTTTTAAATGAATGTGTGGTTTACAGCTGAATTAAAAGGTATCAAAACTGTCAGCTCTGAAATACTGCAGTTTCCCCCCTTAAATGCTCTGGTCAATCACACTACATGGTGTTGTGAATGTCATCCAAGTGGGTGCTCATGTGGAGCTACCTCTGGTGGCCAAGAATGGTAATGTAGCTGAGTCTGAATCTGTGACTCTAAAGCCCGCTACACACGCTTCAATATATCTCACAATCCGTCGTTGGGGTCAAGTTGTAAGTGACGCACATCCGGCATCGTTTGTGAGGTGTCTGCGTGTGACATCTACGTGCGATCAGGATTGAACGCAAAACCGTTGATCGCAAACACATCGTATCTTTGTCTAGAATTGAACGTTTTGTTGCACGAACCTAGTGAATTGTAACGTGTGACATCCCTCATACGATTGTGGTGTCTGATGCTGTGTGCGCTCTGCACCGCAGCTTAAAAAAGGTCCGCTTCAGAGCACAGCTGAAAAGCTGCGTTCTGAAACGCCTCACAATGTCTGTCATTCACTAATCTCTGTCAGTCGGTCACTATCTCTGTCCCTCACTCTCTGTCCATGTCAGTCTATCCCCCTCTCTCATATACTCACCGATCCCCGGCGCTGCACGGCGTTCACAATGCTCCGGCGGCTTTTACTGTTTTGAAAAAGCCGGCCGCCCATTAAACAATCTCGTATTCCCTGCTATCCCCGCCCACCGGCGCCTATGATTGGTTACAGTGAGACACGCCCCCACGCTGAGTGACAGGTGTCACACTGCACCCAATCACAGCAGCCGGTGGGCGTGTCTATACTGTGTAGTGAAATAAATAATTAAATAATTTAAAAAAACGGTGTGCGGTCCCCCCCAATTTTAAAACCAGCCAGATAAAGCCATACAACTGAAGGCTGGTATTCTCAGGATGGGGAGCTCCACGTTATGGGGAGCCCCCCAGCCTAACAATATCAGCCAACAGCCGCCCAGAATTGCCGCATACATTATATGCGACAGTTCTGGGACTGTACCCGGCTCTTCCCGATTTGCCCTGGTGCGTTGGCAAATCGGGTTATAAGGAGTTATTGGCAGCCCATAGCTGCCAATAAGTCCTAGATTAATCATGTCAGGCGTCTGAGACACCTTCCATGATTAATCTGTAAGTGACAGTAAATAAACACACACACCCGAAAAATCATTTATAAGAAATAAAAACACAAACATATACCCTGGTTCACCACTTTAATCAGCCCAAAAAAGCCCTCCATGTCCGGCGTACTCCAGGATGGTCCAGCGTCGCTTCCAGCGCTGCTGCATGGAGGTGACCGGAGCTGCAGAAGACACCGCCGCTGCTCCGGTCACCTCCACACAGCTAATGAAGACAGCCGCGCGATCAGCTGAGCTGTCACTGAGGTTACCCGCTGTCACTGGATCCAGCGGTGGCCGCGGGTAACCTCAGTGAAAGCTCAGCTGATCGCGCTACTCACCGCCGCTCCTCTCACCTCCACGCAGCTAATGAAGGCAATAGCGCGATCAGCTGAGCTGTCACTGAGGTTACCCGCTGTCACTGGATGCAGCGGTGGATCCAGCGGTGGCCGCGGGTAACCTCAGTGACAGCTCAGCTGATCGCGCTATTGCCTTCATTAGCTGCATGGAGGTGAGAGGAGCGGCGGTGAGTAGCGCGATCAGAAGCGACGCTGGAGCATCCTGGATTACGCCGGACATGGAGGGCTTTTTTGGGCTGATTAAAGTGGTGAACCAGGGTATATGTTTGTGTTTTTATTTCTAATAAAGGATTTTTTCGGGTGTGTGTGTTTACTGTAATTTACAGATTAATCATGGAGGGTGTCTCATAGACGCCTGACATGATTAATCTAGGACTTATTGGCAGCTATGGGCTGCCAATAACTCCTTATTACCCCGATTTGCCAACCCACCAGGGCAAATCGGGAAGAGCCGGTTACAGTCCCAGAACTGTCGCATATAATGTATGCGGCAATTCTGGGCGGCTGTTGGCTGATATTGTTAGGCTGGGGGGCTCCCCATAACGTGGGGCTCCCCATCCTGAGAATACCAGCCTTCAGTCGTATGGCTTTATCTGGCTGGTTTTAAAATTGGGGGGGACCGCACGCCGTTTTTTTTAATTATTTAATTATTTATTTCACTACACAGTATAGACACGCCCACCGGCTGCTGTGATTGGGTGCAGTGTGACACCTGTCACTCAGCGTGGGGGCGTGTCTCACTGTAACCAATCATAGGCGCCGGTGGGCGGGGATAGCAGGGAATACGAGATTGTTTAATGGGCGGCCGGCTTTTTCAAAACAGTAAAAGCCGCCGGAGCAGTGTGAATGCCGTGCAGCGCCGGGGATCGGGGATCGGTGAGTGTGAGGCAAATCCTGGGATATGAAGACGAATTATGATTTCCAGTCATAATCGCTCTCATCACTCCATGGCCGTGCCCCCTCCCTTCTTGTTCTCAATGTCCAACATCTTGGAAGGTGTCACATCCTAGCAACACATCCCATGGCCATCTCCTGTGATATGGAGATTAGATGATGTGGGAACAATGGACACAGGATGACTCCCTGCCGTGACCCTGTGGTAGGGGCTGCTATCTAATTAGCAAGCTTGGAAGTATCCAGACAGAACGACTCCAGTAAAATATGGTTCATATCTCGCAAGCCATATTTCCGATAAATGTGGCAACCATAAAAATGGTGTCTCTGCATGCGGACGATGCTGGCATACCTTTTTTATGGGAGTAGGACATTGGGAAGTACCCCAGGCGTGATATCAGCCAATGGGGAACTAGTAGACAAGTCATGAGTCCTCTCGTTCTGTAGCTAAATTCATAATTGTCACAAGGAGAGCGTTGGCGTCCGCCTACGACGCTCCCAGGCAAAGTTATGGCCCATATTCCATGTTGTGGATATTGTCCATAACTCCAGCCAGGGGTGGAGCAGTGCTCCCTCTGAGGTCACTAAGGTAGGAGGGGACCTGGATTTGCCCAGGTTGATAACCCTACTTCGGCCATTTTCCAGTGTTCTTTCGCTGGGGGTCACGTGTAGGAAACATCTGTGGGAAGGATCCTAGAAACCTGGTCTACAGCGCCCCCCTGTGGCCAGACGCACAAGGTAACTGCTGGAACTGTGTATGCCTGTTTGTAAACCATGCTTTATCTGTAACTGTACTCTGACCTATGTATATTCTGTAGATTCCCTATTGTATATATTGTAGTTTCTAGTGTGCTTTAGGCTGATTAAATTATATAATTAATCTTGGGCTGTTCTGTTATCTCGATCTTGAATCCCACGTCTGTGTGTTCGGCTAATAGTTACCGTGAAGCGGTTGGTGGCAGCGAGTTGTGCCAAGGATTATTGTGGGGAGGCCAGTGAGATTCGGGGAGGTTTTATATATTCCACCCGCGGAGGTCGGGGGAATATATACCCTACTCTCACCGGGGACCCTTCAATAATCGGCATAAGTAGTATAGCGGCCTCCTTGCTTATTGTCGGGCAATTCCATAATTGGCCTGACTATAAGAGGGGCGCTAGAGAGCGCGTCACGTGCTCTGTCTGTCGGTCGGGAGGTATAAAGGAGGGGTGACCCCCACTTGTTACCCCCCGATTGTGACGTACTGGTAGCCAGCGCGGGGGATTTCTGAGTGACCCCCCCGGTGGTTCGTGACAGTGAGTATATGAGAGGGCTGCTCAATTCAGTTACTCAGGGGATTAGCGGTCACCGGTGAGTCCTTCACAGGTGACCGCTAATCAGGGCGCGACACAGACAGAGCCGCAGCATGACAATGAAGTCGGGTGAAGTTCACCCGAGTTCATTCTGACAGTGCGGCTCTTTCTGTGTCTACTGTCAGCGGCCATTCAGCTCTGCTACATGGCTGTCTGTGTCTACTGTCAGCGGCCATTCAGCTCTGCTACATGGCTGTCTGTGTCTGCTGTTAGCAGCCATGTAGCATAGCTGAATGGCAGATGACATAGTAAAAACGCATCTCTACATTACACACGCTTGGCAAGTCAATAAATAAAAAAAAAGAAAAAAAAAGGTGCCCAATGCATACGTCACAGAACAAATGATCTAAAGGATCGCACACAAAATTGATCAATTTAACATAGACTACTAACGCTCGTGTGACAGCAAATGAACGACTTACGTGCAATCTCATAAGATCCCGTATGCAACCTGGGCGTGTCACATCGCAAATGCGATTGTACAACTAATTGCAACGTGTAAAGCAGGCTTTACAGGTGATGGAATTAATTAGGAATCCAGGAAGTCCTATTGCTGATCAGCCTAGTGTATTTGGGAGGGCAGTTTCTGCCTGGCGGCCACCGGTGATTGATGTTTCCTGTTGCTTCTGAAGATTGCTGGGAGTTCTCCCATTTATTCTGTGCCTGAATTTAGTCCAGATAAGTTAACTGTTTCTGTGCCTAATTGCTGAATTGCACTTAAGGGTGTTTCTGATTAATTCTTTGGTTCTGTGTTTGGTTTCTTGTATGTGAAAATCTTTCTTTCTGCTTTTGTGAGCAGAGCAGCTCGTCTAGCAAGAAAGGGAGCTTGATCCTTGTTCATGTTTGGATTATTTGCATTTTAGAATATTATTTGTTCTGTAATTTTGTTTCTTCCCATTATATCTGCAGTTCTGTTTAAAGTGTCTGGCACAAGAGTACCTGATATAGTGGGGGACGATTGTGTGGTCTTACGATTTTTATTTATCAGGAGTTTGGTATTTTTTGCAGGGTTTTTTTGCTGGCTGCAATCAGTTATCTTTCCTGTCCTGTTGTATCTAGTAAGTCGGGCCTCACCTTTGCTAATCTATATGTTCTATCTGTGTATTCTGTTTTCTTACATCACCGTTGTTGAATGTTGGGAGCTTGCTATTCCTTTGGGGACTACTCCAAGGCAAGGAGTCCTCATTTCTATCTTTGAGGTGTATCAAGCTTCTCCGGCAGTGACGAGGTGTCTAGGTGTGTTAGGAACATCCCACTGCTACTTCTAGTGTTGTCCGATAGATAGGGGATTGTGGTCAGCTTACTTTCCAACTACTCTTGTGGTTTTGTTTTTTTCCTGATTAATGGGATTTTTTGTGATCGTCCACGGTTACCAGTTCATAACAACATGGTGAATTAAAGAGTCGGGGTTGGCCACTTTCATTCCATCACCTCACACCCCTACTAAAGGTCCTGTGCCCCCCATCTTTGTTCTACTTTGAAGCTACTCCGCTGGAGTAGATCACTAAATGTATAGTATATATGTAATGCAGTGATTTTACCTGTGAGCAATTCTTTGAAGGTCCAAGTCCCCTAGGTGGACTAAAAAAAATGTGAAAAACTATTTTAAACAATTTAGAAAACGTAAGACACATCAAACTGCCCACCTATCATTCCAAAATAAAAATAGTGCGATAACTGTACCGACTTGCAAAATAAAATTACCGGGTTGTATTTACCTCTAGAATGCTCCCGTATAAAAACTCGCATTTTTTTTCAACGTTCCAATGATTTTTTCCCATTTTTCAGTACATTATTGGATAAGATAAATGTAAATTTTAAAACTACAATTGGTTCTGTAAATAAACATGCCCAGAGCAATGTGAATGGAAAAATAAAAACTTAAGACAGAGGCGAAAACAACAAAACGTTATTCCAAATATGATAAAGTAGAAGGGAAGTGTAAATCTGGGCCATCAGTGATGATTCTGCTTTATTTCAGGTTACCCCTTCCTGGGCAACGAGGTTGTGACCCGCAGCTGCTCTCCGGCTGCAACATGTTTGCCTAGTGATATGGGTGAACTTGGAAATTCCCAATTTGTTTTCTGCTGCAACTTAGACCTCTGCAACAACCGAGGACTGAACGCTACAGCAACCGATGGCAGCGCAGGGATGGAAATCCGCGCAGCACATGGAGCGTTCCTATTAGGACTTCTGCTACCACTGACGGTAATGTGGCCATAAATGGAGCTCTATGGAGGATTGGTCCCGAAAAGGTCAATGCACCGTGATATGAGGGCACGTGGAATCAACGCCACCAGTGGAAATATACTCCACCCACACTCATTAATATTAATGGGAGGAACCAAGGACAATATTTATTCCCAGGTCTCACAATGATTAATTATGTAACGATAAGTAGGAGAGTATAGAACCAGAGAGAGGTCAGACACATAAGAATGGGTCACGGAAGGTGAACGTCACCACCAATCTTCATTTCTCAGTACAGTCTCTGATAATGCCAAAAAGCAAGGTATCTTCAGATTAGGACCTACACAGCAGTGTCAGACAGCTAGCCCTCCATTAAGAAGACCAACATAACAGTGCCAGATAGTGTCCCCACAACAGAGGCCACACACTAGTACCAGAGCGCTAGTGCCCCCAAACGTAGGGCCCACATACCAGAACCAGATAACTAGTGCCCCCAAAAGTAGGGCCCACATACCAGTAACAGATAGCTATTGCCCACATCATGGGGACCACATACCAGAACCAGATAGCTATTGCCCCCATCATAGGGACCACATACCAGTACCAGACAGGTAGTGCCCCATAATAGGGACCACATATCAGTACCAGAAAGGTAGTGCCCCATAATAGGGACCACATATCAGTACCAGAAAAGTAGTGCCCCCATAATAGCATAATAGGGACCACATACCAGAACCAGATATCTATTGCCTCCATCATAGGGACCACATACCAGTACCAGACAGGTAGTGCCCCATAATAGGGACCACATATCAATACCAGAAAGGTAGTGCCCCATAATAGCATAATAGGGACCACATGCCAGTACCAGACAGGGAGTGCCCCATAATAGGGCCCACATGCCAGTACCAGACAGCTAGTGCCCCCATAATAGGACCCATTCCACATATCAGTGACCCACTGGTCCACCAATTGGGAGTCTCATCGAAAAGCTACTGTAGTAGAGAAGAGTAGTAAGGTAGAATACTTCTAAACTACAGAACAAGTATTAACCAAAGGGAAGGATTGCAGAAAGGAGGCTGCAATTATTAATGATCACATAATTTATTCACGGACACTAATGAGGAAGAAGGAAGAACAAACAACAGCACAAATCAGATCTCTATTATCCAACTTTGTAACTAAAAAATGATAAAAATTAAAAAAATAAATTAAAACCGTTTATGATCTACTTTACTTTCACCGTCCTCATCTACACCATATGGTCCTCACACTCTCACCTCCGCCCTCATCTACACCACATGGTCCTCACACTCTCACCTCCGCCCTCATCTACACCACATGGTCCTCACACTGTCACCTCCGCCCTCATCTACAGCACATGGTCCTCACGCTGTCACCTCCGCCCTCATCTACACCACATGGTCCTCACGCTGTCACCTCCGCCCTCTTCTACACCACATGGTCCTCACACTGTCACCTCCGCCCTCATCTACACCACATGGTCCTCACACTGTCACCTCCGCCCTCTTCTACACCACATGGTCCTCACATTGTCACCTCCGCCCTCATCTACACCACATGGTCCTCACACTGTCACCTCCGCCCTCTTCTACACCGCACAGTCCTCATACTGTCACCTCCACCCTCATCTACACCGTATGGTCCTCACACTGTCACCTCAGCCCTCATCTACACCGCATGGTCCTCATACTGTCACCTCAGCCCTCATCTACACCCCACGGTCCTCACGCTGTCGCCTCCACCCTCATCTACACCGCACGGTCCTCACACTGTCACCTCAGCCCTCATCTACACCACATGGTCCTCATACTGTCACCTCCACCCTCATCTACACCACATGGTCCTCATACTGTCACCTCAGCCCTCATCTACACCGCACGGTCCTCATACTGTCAGCTCAGCCCTCATCTACACCGTATGGTCCTCACACTGTCACCTCAGCCCTCATCTACACCACATGGTCCTCACACTGTCACCTCTGCCTTCATCTACACCACACAGTCCTCACACTGTCAGCTCCACCGCCACCTACTCCTCACGTTCCTCATACTGTCACCTCCATCGTCATCTACACCGCACAGTCCTCACACTGTCACCTCCACCGCCACCTACGCCTCACAGTCCTCATACTGTCACCTCCGTCGTCACCTACACTGCATGTGTAACACCCACGGGGCAAGGGGTTAAATACTCGTCGCCGGGCATGATGATATCGGGTCTGGGGATGTCACGGGTGGCTCTTCCAGGTTTTGTGGCCCTGAGGCGTACAATAAAAGGGGAGGATGTAGGAGGATGGGGGTAGTAGTTGGAGGTTAAAGTTGTCGTGACGCCACCTGCGGTATGCGGCCAGGGAATTAGCCGCCGCTATTGTCGCTGTCCTTCACGGCTGATGGTAGTGGCAGCTAAGGTGTTTCTGCTCCCCACAGGTGGAGCGGGCCCCAGGGAGGATGATGAGAGTGGTAGCATAAGTTGGGGTGCAGGACTGAGGGCGCCGACAGTAATTGTACGACACAGACTGGTTGTTTCCTTTACTGGTTAATGTCCTGAATTACAGTGGTCCGGTCAGCCTGAAAGCACTGGAGAATCTCCCTTTGCCGGGTGTGATGGATGCCTTCCTCAATACGCTTGATGAGTGGGTCACTATGGCTTGAAGTCTCACAGCGTCTCTCGTCTTCTTGGCAATCTGCCTGGTCCCCTATGGCGGGCAGCGCAAACCAGATGTGGGGCCCGCTTGTATTACTGCGGCCCCAGGCTCTGTTTACTGCTTCACCGTGGGAGCCTCTGTTTGGCCAGGGGATGTAAAATACTGCTGGGCCGTTAGCACCTTACAGTCGAGGATCCTGGTGTCCTGATCTCTGTGCTCGGTCCAAGAAAGCTCAGAGCAAGCTCTCAGACAGCGACCGGTCTCCTTCCTCTCCACTACTGTTCTAAAGTTTTCCCTTCCTCCTCCTTTGTCTAACCCCTCCCCAGCCCAGAATCCACAGGGAAGCTCGGCCCAAACAGGACTTGAGCTCCCCGTTCTGGCCAGGAATGGGAAATGTTGCATGTGATGTTACCTAACACAGAGTTCCCCGCTGCTTCCAGGCATAGCATTGCCCCCCCCCAATGAGAACAATGCCACTGTGGCTCCCCTGACTGTCACTTCGTCAGTCATCTACACAGCACGGTCCTCACACTGTCACCTCTGCTCTCATCTACACCGCACGGTCCTCACACTGTCACCTCTGCTCTCATCTACACCGCACGGTGCTCACACTGTCACCTCCGCTCTCATCTACACAGCACGGTCCTCACACTGTCACCTCTGCTCTCATCTACACCGCACGGTGCTCACACTGTCATCTCCGCTCTCATCTACACTGCACGGTCCTCACACTGTCACCTCTGCTCTCATCTACACCGCACGGTCCTCACACTGTCACCTCCGCTCTCATCTACACCGCACGGTCCTCACACTGTCACCTCCGCTCTCATCTACACCGCACGGTCCTCACACTGTCACCTCCGCTTTCATCTACACCGCACGGTCCTCACACTGTCACCTCCGCTCTCATCTACACCGCACGGTCCTCACACTGTCACCTCTGCTCTCATCTACACCAATCGGTCCTCACACTGTCACCTCTGCTTTCATTTACAAAGCACGGTCCTCACACTCTCACCTCCATGGTCCTAGAATCATAGAATGGTAGAGTTGGAAGGGACCCCAAGGGCCACCGGGTCCCACCCCGTGAGTGCAGGTTTTCCAAAATCATCCCAGCTATAAGTGTATCCAGCTTCCGCTTGCAGACTTCCATTGATGAAGAGCTCACCACCTCCCCCAGTAGCCTGTTCCATTCTCTGACTGCCCTCACTGTCAAAATGTTTTTCATGTCTAATGTGAATCTCCTTCCTTTTAGTTTCACCACATTGCTTCTTGTACTTCCTTGTGCTAATGAGAATAGGGTAGTTCCATCTGCTCTGTGCCCTCACACTATCACCTCCAATGTCATCTACACCGCACGATCCTCACACTGTCAGATCCACCATCATCTACAGCGGAAGATCCTCACATTGTCACCTCTGGTCTCATCCACACAACACGGCCCTCACACTGTCCCCTCCACCATCATCTACACAACATGGTCCTCACATTGTGACCTCCAATGTCATCTACACCGCACGATCCTCACACTGTCACTTCCACTTTCATCTACACCACACGGCCCTCACACTGTCAACTCCATCCTCATCTACACAGCAAGGCCCTCACACGGTCACCTCCTCCGTCATCTAGACCGCACGGTCCTCACACTGTCAGATCCACCATCATCTACACCGCAAGATCCTCACATTGTCACCTCTGGTCTCATCTACACAACATCCCTCACACTGTCCCCACCAACGTCATCTACACAACACGGTCCTCACATTGTGACCTCCACCGTCAACTACACAGCATGGCCGTCACACTGTCACCTACTCCCTCATCTACAGCGCATGCTCCTTACGCTGTCACCTACTCCCTCATCAACGGCGCATGCTCCTCAAACTGTCACCTCTGCCATCATCTGGAATCTCTACTCCTTGGCTAGGTCCTTCCCGAAGGGATATCTGGCTATTTTCCATCTCAAGTCTCCTAACAGAGGCTCCATGGACCTTTTTGATTTGCATACTTTCCAGGGGGCAATGCACCTAGGATTTCACTGTGTTGAGCGCCTTCGCTGGCTGCCGGCAGTGTTTTCTCTGGCTGGTCTCCCTGAGATCAGTGATTGTTTTGTCTTGTTTGTCTACTAGGCATTGCTCCCACCTGGCCAGAATCCTACTCCGCTCTGATGAGGGGCAATACCCCGAAACAGCTGTCTGTGGATGGATACCTGGACTTGGTATTTCCCTTGTCATATCTTTAAGCTTGTGAAGAGCTGGATATTGACTAAAAGGGACACTTAATATGGTGGTTATGGTGGTCTCCTAAAAAGAGCCACTCCTTGGCTAGCTCCTTCCCGGAGGGATATCTGGCTATTTTCCATGTCGAGACTCCTAACAGAGGCTCCATGGACCTTTTTGATTTGTCATCTGGAATCTGGAATGCCGACCACAAGAGGTGGTAATGGCAGATATTATAACAGCTTTCAAAAAAGGGCTGGATGATTTCCTCAGAACATAACATTGTTGGTTATAAGAGAATTATGTGGATATTGTGAATTTTTTCTTCCAGTGAATCAATCCAGAGACGTTTCAATAAAATATTACTTTTATTTTAAAAAAATTAAAAAGCCATTCTGCGTGTATCTGACAGACAAAACTAGATCTTGAATGTTTCAGACTACGCGTTTCGACATATTGCACGTCTTCATCATGGTCTAAGTAAAAGACAATCCCGTCCACCATTGTAAAACATAATGATTAGGCCATGCGATGTCTTAGTGAAAATAATGAATTAATTAAAGGTGTGTATACTAAGAAACCACCTAAGATGGAAGAGGGAGTGCGTATATCATATATGAATACTGGTCATTCAAGAAAAAATGTTAAATTCAGATACAAATGCAGTATAATCAATATCGAAGTATAAATACAAATATTCATTTTAGATAAGACAATATTTGTTGTTACTAAGAGAAATATGATCTCAATTCAGAATAGATCGCAAAATGCATTCATAAATGGGGACTATCAAATGCCGCACAAACAATGGAGCAGAAATAGAGAAATAACTGCGTCAGAAGATATTTTCCCAAAGTTCAGAACATGGATAAACATGAAAGGTCCGACAATGATTTAACACTGTGTTATCCGGTCTTGTGTGAGGCTCAGACCCTGCGACATTCTTGTTTCCAATGTAAAAATCCATTTCCTTCTCTGTTTTGGATCTTTCTGCGGTATCTCCTCCACGTACCGGCCTGAACACCCTCGTAGTGCCAGGAAAGGTAAGAGGGGAGAGATCTGCTCCATGTATATTTGCAAAATGTTTTGATACCGCAGATATATTCACCGCGGTGGGATTTGCTGTGTCAGTGTTTCCTTATGCGTTTTTTTAGAGGTTCTATTGTGCACCCTATGTATTGTAATTGACATTCATTACAATTAATCAAGTAGATGACATGGCTGTGCTACAAGTGATGGAACTGGAGATGTATAAGTGCTATTATTTCACATGGAAGTGACAGTTTTGGTCTTTTCTGCAATGGAACAGCACTTGTATCTATGCTCCACATTTGTAGACCCTGTCACGTTTCGCCATGTACTTGATTGGGGAGTTGTCTTGTCATTGAATAGACTTGGAGAGAAGATGTTGTAAATTGTAGCTGCTTTTTTTTACCACAAATCTGACTGTTATTTTTCACTATTTCTTGTTACTTGTTGTCCCGTTCCAATAGAAGTATCTCTACACTGTGTTCCAAATTATTATGCAAAAAATATTTTTTCATATTTTCCTAAATTAACTTTATGAATTGCAGTCATTATAGTTTCATAGTTTTTAAGGTTGAAGGGAGACTCTAAGTCCATCTAGTTCAACCCGTAGCCTAACATGTTGGTCCAGAGGAAGGCAAAAAAAACCCAATGTGTCAAATAAGCTCCAATGGGGAAAAAAATTCCTTCCTTCGTCCACATCCGGCAATCAGACTAGTTCCCTGGATCAACACCCTGTCATAAAATCTAATATACATAACTGGTAATATTACATTTTTCAGGAAAGGCGTCCAGGCTCTGCTTAATGTTAGTAGTGAATCACTCAATACAACATCATGTGGCAGAGAGTTCCATAGTCTCACTGCTCGTACAGTAAAGAATCCTCGTCTGTGATTATGATTAAACCTTCTTTCCTCAAGACGTAGCGGATGCCCCCGTGTTCCAGTCGCAGGCCTAGGTGTAAAGAGATCTTTGGAAAGGTCTCTGTACTGTCCCCTCATATGTTTATACATTGTGATTAGATCCCCCTAAGCCTTTGTTTTTCCAAACTAAATAACCCCAAGTTTAATAACCTATCTTGGTGTTGCAGCCCCCCCCATTCCTCTAATAATCTTGGTCGCTCTTCTATCTACCTGTAATATTATGCTATTCATAACCTTCTATACTGTTACTAACAAGAAAAGCCTCCATTCCTCTCTTACATTCATTCAGTGAGTTGCCATCACCACTTCCTCAGGAAGAGAGTTCCAGAGCCTCACTGCTCTTACCGTGAAGAACCCTCTTCTATGCTGATGTAGGAATTTTCTTTCCTCCAATCGAAGAGAATGCCCCCTTGTTCTTGTCATAGTCCTTGGTACAAACAGATCATGGGAGAGATCTCTATATGGCCCTCTGATAAATTTGTACATATTTATTAGGTCTCCCCTAAGTCTTCTCTTTTCTAGAGTAAATAGACCTAATTTTGATAACCTTTCCGTGTATTGTAATGCACCCATTCCATTTATTATTTTAGTAGCCCGCCTCTGAACCCTTTCAAGTTCAGTAATGTCTTTCTTCAGCACCGGCGCCCAAAATTGCACACAATACTCCAAGTGTGGTGTGACAAGTGATTTGTACAGAGGGAGAATGATGTTTTCATCTCGTGCCCCCAGACCTCTTCTAATGCATCCCATCACCCTATTTGCTTTGGTGGCTGCTGCCTGACACTGGGCACTCCAATTTAGATTCTTATTCACTAAGATGCCTAAGTCTTTTTCCATGTCTGATTTCCCCAGCAGTTTCCCATTTAGTAAGTAATCGTAGCATCTGTTTCTCCTTCCCATGTGCATAACCTTACACTTATCTGTGTTAAACCTCATTTGCCATTTTTCAGCCCAATTCTCCAATTTACTCAAATCCATCTGTAGTTGCAAACTGTCCTCCTTTGTGTTAACTACCTTACATAGTTTTGTATCCTCTGCAAATACTGATATTTTACTCTGTAAACCATCCACCAGATCATTAATAAATATATTAAATAGTAGGGGGCCCAATACAGACCCCTGTGGCACCCCACTAGTAACCCTGGCCCAATCTGAGTATGCGCCATTAATAATCACTCTTTGTTTTCTATCACTAAGCCAGCTACCCACCCATCTACACACATTTTCCCCGAGCCCAAGCTTTCTCATTTTACTTATCAGTCTTTTATGTGTGACAGTGTCAAATGCTTTACCGAAGTCGAGATAAATGACATCAAATGATTCTCCTCGGTCCATGTGAGAGCTTACATCCTCATAGAAGCTGATCAGGTTAGTGTGACAGGAGCGATCCTTCATAAATCCATGCTGATATGGAGTTAAACAGTTATTAACATTGAGACATTCCATAATAGTATCCCTTAAAAACGCTTCAAACATTTTACCCACAACAGATGTTAAGCTTACCGGCCTATAGTTTCCAGGTTCCCTTTTGCACCCTTTTTTGAATATTGGTACCACATTTGCCGCCAATCCAGTGGAACAGACCCAGTTTCTATAGAGTCTTTAAATATAAGGAATAGAGGCCTGTCTATCACATTACTTAACTCCCTTAATACCCGAGGGTGAATGCCATCAGGGCCTGGTGATTGGTCAGTGTTAATGTTACATAGTGGGTTCTGCACTTCTTCCTGGGTTAGGCAGGTCATACTTAATGGGGCATTTACATGATCACTCTGCATTTCCCCTGGCATATGCTTTTCCTGTGTGAACACAGTTGAGAAAAAAGTATTTAAAACATTTGCTTTTCCCACATCGCTTTCTATGATTTTACCCTCATTATTCTTTAAAGGGCCAACACCATCAATTTTAATCTTTTTTCTGTTTATATAATAAAGAATAGTTTGGGATTTGCTTTGCTTTCCTTAGCAATGAGTCTCTCACTTTCTACTTTTGCTAAATATATTTGTTTTTTACACATTTTATTTTTTTCTCTATATATTTTTAATGCTTCTTCGCTGCCTTCTTGTTTTAGCTTTTTAAATGCCTTTTTCTTATTATTCATTGCCCCTTTTACATCCTTATTTAGCCACATTGGTTTTCTCCTGTTCCTCGCCCTTTTATTTCCGTATGGTATGGCTCGCTCGCAGTGGGTGTTTAATACCGATTTAAACATTTCCCACTTATTTTCTGTGCTCCCATTTTTGAGGACATTGTCCCAATCAATTTGGCGAAGGTCTTCTCTAAGCTGATCAAACTTTGCTTTCCTGAAATTCAGCGTTTTTGTAACCCCCCTCCAAGGCACCTTACTGAAGGACAAGTGGAATTGTATTATATTGTGGTCACTATTCCCGAGGTGCCCATCCACTCGTACGTCTGTTATTCTATCTGGCCTGTTGCCTAAAATTAAGTCCAGAAGGGCTGCCCCTCTATCCGGCCTCCAGAAGGGCTGCCCCTCTATCCGGCCTCCAGAAGGGCTGCCCCTCTATCCGGCCTCCAGAAGGGCTGCCCCTCTATCCGGCCTCCAGAAGGGCTGCCCCTCTATCCGGCCTCCAGAAGGGCTGCCCCTCTATCCGGCCTCCAGAAGGGCTGCCCCTCTATCCGGCCTCCAGAAGGGCTGCCCCTCTATCCGGCCTCCAGAAGGGCTGCCCCTCTATCCGGCCTCCAGAAGGGCTGCCCCTCTATCCGGCCTCCAGAAGGGCTGCCCCTCTATCCGGCCTCCAGAAGGGCTGCCCCTCTATCCGGCCTCCAGAAGGGCTGCCCCTCTATCCGGCCTCCAGAAGGGCTGCCCCTCTATCCGGCCTCCAGAAGGGCTGCCCCTCTATCCGGCCTCCAGAAGGGCTGCCCCTCTATCCGGCCTCCAGAAGGGCTGCCCCTCTATCCGGCCTCCAGAAGGGCTGCCCCTCTATCCGGCCTCCAGAAGGGCTGCCCCTCTATCCGGCCTCCAGAAGGGCTGCCCCTCTATCCGGCCTCCAGAAGGGCTGCCCCTCTATCCGGCCTCCAGAAGGGCTGCCCCTCTATCCGGCCTCCAGAAGGGCTGCCCCTCTATCCGGCCTCCAGAAGGGCTGCCCCTCTATCCGGCCTCCAGAAGGGCTGCCCCTCTATCCGGCCTCCAGAAGGGCTGCCCCTCTATCCGGCCTCCAGAAGGGCTGCCCCTCTATCCGGCCTCCAGAAGGGCTGCCCCTCTATCCGGCCTCCAGAAGGGCTGCCCCTCTATCCGGCCTCCAGAAGGGCTGCCCGTCTATCCGGCCTCCAGAAGGGCTGCCCCTCTATCCGGCCTCCAGAAGGGCTGCCCCTCTATCCGGCCTCCAGAAGGGCTGCCCCTCTATCCGGCCTCCAGAAGGGCTGCCCCTCTAGTTGGGCCCAGCACAAGTTGGGACAGATAATTATCCTTAGTTACTGACAGAAACCGGTTTCCTTTCTGAGATACGCAGGTTTCAGTTTCCCAGTCTATATCGGGGTAGTTGAAGTCCCCCATAATAATCACCTCATTGTGATTTGCTGCTTTGTCTATTTGTTTCAATAATACATTTTCAGTGGTTTCTGTTATATTTGGTGGCTTATAACAAACCCCTATGAGGATTTTATTAGTTTTCCCTCCTTGTATCTCCACCCATAGAGACTCCACCTCTTCATTTCCCTCTTGAATATCTTCTCTTAGTCTGGGCTTTAAACTGGACTTTATATATAGACAGACTCCACCCCCTGGACTTTATATATAGACAGACTCCACCCCCTGGACTTTATATATAGACAGACTCCACCCCCTTTCCTTTTTTTACGATCCCTCCTAAACAATTCATATCCTTGCAGGTTAGCCGCCCAGTCATAACTATCATCTAACCATGTCTCAGTTATTCCTACTATGTCGTATTTTTCCTCATACATTACCAGCTCCAGTTCCTCCATCTTATTGGTCAGGCTTCTTGCATTGGTCTGCATGCAGGACAGAAGTTTTGCTCCCCTTTTCTTAGCTTCCTTCTTAGTACCCTGTCTTGGGTCCTCTTTACGGCATCTAGTATCCTTGATTAGTTTGTCCTTCTGTTGCATGTTCTTGTCTGCTGTTTTTTCTCCCATCCCCTCTTCTTCTAGTTTAAAGCCCTCCTGATGAGTGTGGCAAGCCTTCTGGTGAACGTGTGTTTCCCAGGTTTTGTGAGGTGTATCCCGTCTCTTGTGAGAAGTCCATCGTAGAGGTAATTCACTCCATAGTCCAAGAATCCAAATCCTTGCTGCCGGCACCATCGTCGTAGCCAGTTGTTCAACTCTAGTATCCTATTCCATCTTCTGACACCATGGCCATCGACTGGGAGGATTGATGAGAAAACAACCTGTACGTTCCGTTCCTTTATTTTCTTCCCCAGAATTTCAAAGTCTTCACAAATAGTTGGTAGATCATTTCTTGCCGTGTCGTTTGTTCCTACATGTATCAATAGGAACGGGTATTCGTCCTTGGATCCGAGGATAGTTGGTATCCTGTTGGCCACATCCTTGATTTTTGCTCCCGGAGGCAGCATACTTCTCGTGCGGTTATGTCCGGCCTGCAGATAGTATGTATCCTGTTGGCCACATCCTTGAGTTTTGCTCCCGGTAGGCAGCATACTTCTCGTGCGGTTATGTCCGGCCTGCAGATAGTTGCCTCCGTGCCTCTTAGTAGTGAGTCGCCCATAACCACCACTCTTCTTTTCTTTCTGGACGCACTGCTTGCTGCTCCTGAGTGCTTTTCAGTGTCTTTTGTTTCTGCTTTTGTTGACAAAGTAACTTCTTTTGATGATCGTGTGTCTTCTCCTGTAGAGACGGTATCATCCTGAGCTGTGCCATGTTCCTTCTCCAGCATGAGGGCTTCATATTGGTTGCTAAGCTGTGTGGGTGGTGATGACCACTTGATCCGCTGGCTTCTTTTGGTCACATGTGTCCACTTTTCAGCCTCTGTATGTGTTCTGAAGCTTTTCTCACTTTCCATATCCTGAATTGCTGCTTCTGCCTCGTCCAAGAAGTCCTCATGTTCTTTAATTAGCTTCAGCGTTGCTCTTCTTTCTTCCAGTCCCTGCACCTTTTCCTCTAAGAGGGCAACAAGTTTGCACTTTTGACAGGTGAAGTTGGATTTTTTGTGCGGCAGATCCGTAAACATGTAGCATGTGTTGCAGGTGACCATGTGGATTTTCTTCTCTTCCATATTGCTGATGTAGCGTATGACAGGCGAAAGTCCCAGCAATCGATCAGCTTACGGTGACTCTTCTCCTCTTCCCAGAATTCCCTGGAAATATGCAAATGAGCTTCCTGCTTCTCCAATCCCTGGTTTTGCGATGTCCTCAAACAGCGAGACCCGGCAAGTCCCAGCAATCGATCAGCTTACGGCGACTCTTCTCCTCTTCCCAGAATGCACTGGAAATATGCAAATGAGCTTCCTGCTTCTCCAATCCCTGTTGTTATTTTCCAGTCATCTACTATTCGAGTATAATTCAAATGTGTTTGATCACACTGCCTATGAAAACAGTATATTTTTAAAAATAATAAACACTTAAAATGCACTCAAAATGCATGTTCCAGATTATTATGCACAGCAGAGTTTTCAACCTTTTAATTTTTATTTTCAAAAACAAAATGGTCAATTGTGAAATTATAAGCATTATCAGCTTATTACAAAATTAAATCAAACAGTTTTCAAGTCAAAACTTAATTCTAAGGATGTTACATTTGCACATAGGACCCCTTGTTCGAAAGAAGCTTCTGAACTCTCTCGTCCATTGAATTTGACAGTTTTTGGATGGTTTGTGCTTCAATTGTTTTGCATTTGGACAGAATATCCTCCCAGAGCTGTTGCTTAGATGTGAACTGCCTCCCGCCATCATAGACACTCCTTTTGCTGATGCTCAAGTGGTTCTCAATGGGGTTGAGGTCAGGGGAAGATGGTGGCCACACCATAAGTTTGTCCTCTTTTAAGCCCACAGCAGCCAGAGATGCAGATGTGTTATTTGCAGCATAAGACGGTGCATTATCATGCATGACAATGATCTTGCTGCGGAATGCACGGTTCTTCCTCCTGAACCATGGCAGGAAGGGCTGTTTTAGAAACTCCACATAAATTATGGAGTTCATCTTTACCCCTTCAGGGATCCTAAAGGGGCCTACAATCTCTCTCCCCATGATTCCAGCCCAAAACATTACTCCACCTCCTCCTTGTTGGCGCCTTAGCCGTGTTTTCATGGGGTGTCCATCAACCAGCCATCCTCCACTCCTTCCATCTGGACCATCGAGCGTTGCATGGCACTCGTCGGTGAACAAAACAGTTTGGAAGTCAATCTTCATGTATGGTTTGGCCACTGGAGCCGTTTCTGCTTGAGTGCAGTGGATAAAGGTGGTCGACAGGATGGCTTACGCACAGCGGCAAACCTCTGAAGGACCCTGAATCTTGTTGGTCGGGGGACGTTGGAGGCACCAGCAGCTTCAACTTGTCTGCTGCTATGACAAGGCATTTAGCAGCTGCTCTTTTAACCTGACGCAATTGCCTGTTGGAAAGAGTCCTCAATTTTTCCTTATCAGCATGCACACGCGTGTGCTGTGAATCAGCTACATACTTCTTGATTGTGCGATGATCATGATGAAGTGTCTTGGCAATGTTGATTGTAGTCATGCCTTCACCTAAATACTCCACAATTTGTTGCTTCTCAGCAGACGACACAGCCTTTTTCTTTCCCATTTTGGCAAAAAATGTAGCTGCTTAATAATGTGGAACAGCCTTCTTCAGTCGTCTTGCCTTTATTTGGACACATCTAATGCCAAACTAATGTGCACAGGTATCTGCAATTGCTTTCAGTGATATAAAGAGCCCTGACACCATCACCAGCAATGATATAAAGTGATATCAAGAGCCCTGACACACATCACCAGCAATGATATAAAGTGATATCAAGAGCCCGGACACCATCACCAGCAATGATATAAAGTGATATAAAGAGCCCTGACACACATCACCAGCAATGATATAAAGTGATATAAAGAGCCCCGACACCATCACCAGCAATGATATAAAGTGATATAAAGAGCCCTGACACCATCACCAGCAATGATATAAAGAGCCCTGACACACATCACCATCAATGGTATAAAGTGATATAAAGAGCCCTGACACCATCACCAGCAATGATATAAAGTGATATAAAGAGCCCTGACACACATCACCAGCAATGATATAAAGTGATATAAAGAGCCCCGACACCATCACCAGCAATGATATAAAGTGATATAAAGAGCCCTGACACACATCACCAGCAATGATATAAAGTGATATAAAGAGCCCAGACACCATCACCAGCAATGATATAAAGTGACATAAAGAGCCCTGACACCATCACCAGCAATGATATAAAGTGATATAAAGAGCCCTGACACCATCACCAGCAATGATATAAAGAGCCCTGACACACATCACCATCAATGATATAAAGTGATATAAAGAGCCCTGACACCATCACCAGCAATGATATAAAGTGATATAAAGAGCCCTGACACCATCACCAGCAATGATATAAAGTGATATAAAGAGCCCTGACACCATCACCAGCAATGATATAAAGTGATATAAAGAGCCCTGACACCATCACCAGCAATGATATAAAGTGATATAAAGAGCCCTGACACCATCACCAGCAATGATATAAAGAGCCCTGACACACATCACCATCAATGATATAAAGTGATATAAAGATCCCTGACACCATCACCATCAATGATATAAAGTGATATAAAGAGCCCTGACACCATCACCAGCAATGATATAAAGTGATATAAAGAGCCCTGACACACATCACCATCAATGATATAAAGTGATATAAAGAGCCCTGACACACATCACCATCAATGATATAAAGTGATATAAAGAGCCCTGACACCATCACCAGCAATGATATAAAGTGATATAAAGAGCCCTGACACACATCACCAGCAATGATATAAAGTGATATAAAGAGCCCTGACACACATCACCAGCAATGATATAAAGTGATATAAAGAGCCCCGACACCATCACCAGCAATGATATAAAGTGACATAAAGAGCCCTGACACCATCACCAGCAATGATATAAAGAGCCCTGACACACATCACCATCAATAATATAAAGTGATATAAAGAGCCCTGACACCATCACCAGCAATGATATAAAGTGATATAAAGAGCCCTGACACCATCACCAGCAATGATATAAAGTGATATAAAGAGCCCTGACACCATCACCAGCAATGATATAAAGTGATATAAAGAGCCCTGACACACATCACCAGCAATGATATAAAGTGATATAAAGAGCCCCGACACCATCACCAGCAATGATATAAAGTGACATAAAGAGCCCTGACACACATCACCATCAATGATATAAAGTGATATAAAGAGCCCTGACACACATCACCAGCAATGATATAAAGAGCCCTGACACACATCACCAGCAATGATATAAAGAGCCCTGACACACATCACCAGCAATGATATAAAGTGATATAAAGAGCCCTGACACACATCACCAGCAATGATATAAAGTGATATAAAGAGCCCCGACACCATCACCAGCAATGATATAAAGTGACATAAAGAGCCCTGACACACATCACCAGCAATGATATAAAGTGATATAAAGAGCCCCGACACCATCACCAGCAATGATATAAAGTGATATCAAGAGCCCTGACACACATCACCAGCAATAATATAAAGTGATATAAAGAGCCCTGACACCATCACCAGCAATGATATAAAGTGATATAAAGAGCCCTGACACCATCACCAGCAATGATATAAAGTGATATAAAGAGCCCTGACACCATCACCAGCAATGATATAAAGTGATATCAAGAGCCCTGACACACATCACCAGCAATGATATAAAGTGATATAAAGAGCCCTGACACACATCACCAGCAATGATATAAAGTGATATAAAGAGCCCTGACACCATCACCAGCAATGATATAAAGTGATATAAAGAGCCCTGACACACATCACCAGCAATGATATAAAGAGCCCTGACACACATCACCAGCAATGATATAAAGTGATATAAAGAGCCCTGACACACATCACCAGCAATGATATAAAGTGATATAAAGAGCCCTGACACCATCACCAGCAATGATATAAAGTGATATAAAGAGCCCTGACACACATCACCAGCAATGATATAAAGTGATATAAAGAGCCCTGACACCATCACCAGCAATGATATAAAGTGATATAAAGAGCCCTGACACACATCACCAGCAATGATATAAAGTGATATAAAGAGCCCTGACACACATCACCAGCAATGATATAAAGTGATATAAAGAGCCCTGACACCATCACCAGCAATGATATAAAGTGATATAAAGAGCCCTGACACCATCACCAGCAATGATATAAAGTGATATAAAGAGCCCTGACACACATCACCAGCAATGATATAAAGTGATATAAAGAGCCCTGACACACATCACCAGCAATGATATAAAGTGATATAAAGAGCCCTGACACCATCACCAGCAATGATATAAAGTGATATAAAGAGCCCTGACACACATCACCAGCAAAGAGTTTAAATGACAAACAAAAAAATTCTAACCTTATCACTCCTAAACTCTTTTTGCATAATAATTTGGAGCACAGTGTATATGATTTTTTTTATTTAATTAATCTGTGGACTAAATTCCGTGGGAAATGTAACTATATCATTTTTGAGGGATTTTTCCTTTTTTTTCTTGTCAGTTTTCATTCAATAATTCTTCCTGACTGCTCATGGATCCCGTCACCAGCCTGGCTAAACACAAGCAGGCACTCACAATTCAGGTGGCCGAGCTAAGGGGGGCTGTTCAGCTGCAGTCCCAAAGCCCACCTACTGGACAAGCCGGAGCAGTGACCAGGGCCCCTGAGCCCAAGCCGCCGCTTCCCGAGCAGGTTCACTGGGGATCGCAGTTGGTTTGTCTCCTTTTGAGGAGTCCTGTAGACTGCATCCCCACTCTTCATGTAACGAGGCCCAACGTGTGGGGATTATTCTGTCGCTTCTTAGTGGAGACCCACAATTGTAGGCTTTACCCCCTGACTCCCCTGTGTTTGCCTTGGTGGATGTTTTTTTTGGCACTCATCTACAATGACCCCGACAAAGTGTCACTGGCTGACTCCAAAATCTGTACTCTGAAACAGAGTGTCGACTGGCGGAGGATTTTTGCGCAGAATTGAAGCATTGGTCTGTGGACACCCAGTGGAATGATCCTGCTCTTAGGGGCCAGTTCCTACAGGGCATTTCGGAGAGGGTCAAGGAGGCTCTTTTCATGTGCGAGACCCCATCCTTGCTGGAGTCCGCTATGGCGGTGGTAGTCCTGCGCCTATTGTCCTGGGATTCCCGTGGCTTACCCTGTTGTGGATTGGAGGTCCGAGGATATCATCCAATGGGGTCCTTACTGTAAGGCGCTCTACCTAGGGTCCTATGTCGCCCACCATTTCTGAATCATTTTGAGTTCCAAGATGTATTCTCTGAGAAGGGTTGCCAGGAGTTACCTTTGCACAGACCGTACGACTGCATGATGAGGTTGAAGCCGGAAGCAAGGTTGCCTAAGTGCAGATTGTACAATCTATTTGGACCTGAGAGGCAGGCTCTTAAGTAGTATATTATGGAGAGTGTGGCCAAGGGGCACATTAGGCCCTCCTCCTCACCGGTCGCAGCCAGTTTCTTTGTAGTCAGAAAAAAGGATGGTGGTCTACAACCATGTCTGAATTTCCGGGAGCTTAATCAGATCACTATTCGCGATCCATATCCCGTGCCTCTCATTCTGGATCTCTTTAATAAAATCATGGAAGCTAAGTGGTTCTCGAAGATTGACCTCGGAGGGGGGGGGGGCAACAACCTTATTAGGGTTCAGGAGGGTGAGGAATGGAAGACTGCCTTTAGTACCCCTGAGGGGCATTTTGAGAACCTGGTTATGCCCATTGGGTTCACTAATGGACCGGCAGTCTTCAGCACTTCATCAATGATGTGTTTACTCATCTCTTGGGGAGGTTTGTGGTCATTTACCTCAATGACATTTTAATCTACTCTCAGGACCTTGAATCACACAAAGGGCATTTGAAACAGGTGTTAGGGGTGCTTCACACACAGCGAGATCGCTACTGAGATCGCTGTTGAGTCACGGTTTTTGTGACCTCATTAGCGATCTCGCTGTGTGTGACACTGAGCAGCGATCTGGCCCCTGCTGTGAGATCGCTGCTCGTTACACACAGCCCTGGTTCGTTTTTTTATTGTTGCTCTCCCGCTGATAAGCACACATCGCTGTGTGTGACGGTGAGAGAGCAACAATCCTGAATGTGCAGGGAGCAGGAGCCGGCGTCTGACAGCCTGCGGTAAGCTGTAACCAAGGTAAACATCGGGTAACCAAGGTGGTTACCTGATATTTACCTTCGTTACCAGCCTCCGCAGCTCTCACGCTGCCAGTGCCGGCTCCTGCTCCCTGCACACGCCAAGCTAAGCGGTGTGCGCTGGTAACTAAGGTAAACATCGGGTAACCATACCCGATGTTTACCTTAGTTACCAGTGTCCGCAGCTTCCAGACGCCGGCTCCGTGTAAGCGCAGCGTCGCTTGCACTTCGCTGCTGGCTGGGGGCTGTTCACTGGTCGCTGGTGAGATCTGACTGATTGACAGCTCACCAGCGGCCATGTAGCGATGCAGCAGCGATCCTGACCAGGTCAGATCGCTGGTCGGATCGCTGCTGCATCGCTAAAGTGTGACGGTACCCTTACAAGTTCTAAGGGCAATCTCTATGCCAAATTGAAGAAGTGCGTGTTCAGGAACTGCCCTTTTTGGAGGACATTATTTTGGTGTCGGGGTTCAAGAGAGACCCCTCTAAGGTGAAGGCGATCTTGAATTGGGACCGTCCTGAGAACCCTAAGCCTTTACAACGGTTCCTAGGTTTTGCTATCTATTATACGAAAATTATTAAAAATGTCTCCGCTGTTGCCAGACCTCTGACTGATATGACGAAAAAAATTGTTTAAAAGAACTGAAGTCTTCAGCGGTTGATACCTTTTCAATGGCAACTGAAAAGACGGTAATAATAGCGGCTCCAGACTACTCAGGTCTCTTCATCAGGCTCAATATAACACAAAATCTGAAGAGTCACATATTTATACACAACAGGACTTAGAATAGTGCAGTAATAAGACAAGCTATGTGAAGCAGAACTATCACTATGGCAGGGGCAAACTGTTGTGGCCATAAATATTGCTGCAGTTCAGTGTGAAAGCTTTATTGTCCTCTGATTGGGGTCTGGTCCGGGCTGTGATGCCCCCCGGATGGTCTGAGGAACACATTTCTTAATTGATGGAAATATACATAAATCCATGTGACCCCTTCATTCCTGCTCTGAATGTGTCACCGGTCGTCATAAGTTAGTACACCCATAGTCTCCTATCTCTCTGGGACTTAAAGTTTCCTTTCAATACCAGCAATTTCATGTCCATGATGCTGTGGTCGGGGTTACACAAATGTTTGGCCACAGGTAGATCCATCCTTCTTTCTCTAATTGTGTGGCGGTGAGAATTCATCCTTGTCCTGAGCTGTTGTCCTGTCTCCCCCACATACAGACCCCCAGTTGGACATTTGGTACATATAATTAAGTACACCCCATTGGTTGTGGTGCAGCTGAAGGTACCTGGGATCTTGTAGTCCTGATGTGATCTGGGAATCTGGGAAGTCTGATATGACGAAGAAAGGCACAGACTTCTCTGAGTGGTCGGACAGTGCTGTGCGTGCATGAGTGTCTGAAGAAGTGTTTTGCATCTGCAGCGGTGCTTATTCAACCTGATGTGTCTCTCCTGTTTACTGTTAAGGTCGATGCACCTGACGTGGGGGTTGGGGCGGTGTTGTCACAGGGTCCATCCTTGGGTATGCTTCGCCGATGTGCGTTCTTGTTCAGGAAGTTGTTGCCTGCTGAGCGTAATTATGATATTGCAACAGGGAGCTCCTTGCCATCAAGTTGGGGAGGAGACGCTGGAGGATTCGGTGCCAATTTTACAGAAAGGAGTCGTGGTGTCAGCACTCAGTACAGAGGTCGAATCTGAGATTGCTGAGACTCAGGAGGAGGCACCACCAGGTGTTCCCCCCCAACAAAGCATTTGTTCCCCCGAGTCTGTGACTTAAGGTTTTGTGGGAACACCATGATTCGGTCCTTGTGGGGCATCCTGAGGTCAAAGGTATGTTAGATCTAATACTGCGTCGCTTATGGTGGCCCAGGATTCATAGAGATGTTGTCTCTTACGTGTCTGCTTGTGCAGTCTGTGCACGGTCCAAACAGTCGCACTTCCATCTGTCTGGGTGTTTGTTGCCGTTGGAGGTACCTAGCAAACCCTAGATGGACATTTCCATGGATTTCATCACAGATCCTCCCCGCTCTGCTGGTAACACTGTTATTTTGATGGTGTTGGACAGATTTTCTAACATGACTCACTTTGTGACTCTACTTTCCCTACTTAATGCCAAGACGCTGGCTCAAGTCTTTACTCAGGAGGTGGTCCGACTCCATGGGATTCCGTCTGACATTGTGCCCGATAGGGGAGTGCAGTTCATTGTTAACTTTTGGAGAGCTTTTTGCTCCGAATTGGGGATTAAGTTATCCCACTCCTCTGCTTTCCACCCACAGTCCAATGGTCAGACGGAACGTATGAATCAAAACCTTGAGAAGTACTTGCGGCGTTTAGTGTCCAAAAATCAGGAGACGTGGTCAGTGTTCCTTCCCCTGGCAGAATTTGCCATCAACAATCACTGTCACAAGTCCTCTGGGGTGTCTCCCTTTTTCTGTGTGTATGGCCAACATTCGCAGTTTTCTACCTTAGGTAAGGGTCACTCTTCTGGCGTATCAGAGGAAGATCATGCTGGCTCCGCATTGGCATCTACATGGGTTAAGGTTCAAAAGCACTTGTATTACATGAGCTTCAAATATAAGCATGTGGCTTATATTTGCCGGGTCCGGACCTGTGTGTGGGTGACTAGTGGTCTACTATAAATATAAAACTTAAAGTGCCTTCTCTTAAGTTGGGTCCTCGTTTTAGTGGTCCATTTAAGATCTCTGACATTGTCAATCCACTGGCCGATCGGTTGTCCCTGCCGGCGGTGTATATGATCCACAACGTATTTCACAAATCTCTGTTGAAAAAGTTTGTTTGACAGGGAGCCCCACCGCCGTCTCCCCCCTTGTGATAGTCAACGGGGTTCTGGAGTTTAAGGTCTCTAAGATTTTGGATTCCCGTTGGGTGCAGTCCCGGCAGTATCTGGTGCACTGGCAGGGTTATGGTCTTGAGGAGAGGACTTGGGTGCCTACTTCCAATGTCCATACAAATCGCCTGGTCAGGTCCTTCCATCTCAGACATCCGGAGAAGCCAGGGTCAGTGGTTCCGGAGGCCCCTCATAGAGGAATGGGTACTTCTCATACGCTGTCCGGATTCGCACACGCGGATTACTTCTACGGCATTGTTCACATTGTAGTGTCCAACAGGCAAACTGGTCTCTCAGGTGGTCAGCTCGGCTAGGTGTCAGCTCAGTTGTTTCATTGGCCGCGCAGGGGTTAATCCGTGTTGGAGCAGCGTGCTGAGTCATGCGGGCGTCAAACGAGACGAGCTATCGTGCGATGCATCGTCGGGGTCACGGTTTTCGTGACGCACATCCGGCATCGTTTGTGACGTTGTTTCGTGTGACACCTCCGAGCGACGCTGAATCGGTCACAAATCGTATATCGTTGACATGACGCTTATTTTTAAAAAATCGTTTATTTTTCATGCCGCCGGTTGTTCATCGTACCTGGGGTAGCACACATCGCTCCGTGTGACACCCCTAGAACGATGAACACAGCTTACCTGCGTCCTCCGCCGGCAATGCGGAAGGAAGAAGGTGGGCGGGATGTTTACGTCCCGCTCATCTCCGCCTCTCCGCTTCTATTGGCCGGCGGCCGTGTGACGTCGCTGTGACGCCGAACGTCCCTCTTCAGGAAGTGGATGTTCGCCGCCCACAGCGAGGTCACTCAGCAGGTAAGTGCGTGTGACAGCGGTTTAACGACTTTCTGCGACGCGGGCAGAGATTTGCCTATGACGCACAAATGACGGGGGCGGGTACGATCGCACGATAGATCGTACCGTGTGACGCCCGCATTAGGCTGCTGATTTCCTTCCACAGCTGGTCTCTCTCATAGTAGGAGCTGCCGAAGATAGTTTCAGTTTTCAATCCCGGTGTCTGTGGTGATCCTCCATTCGGTGATCAGCGATTTGTTGTCTGCGCTGCATGATAGCTCCCTGATGGGACTTTCTCCTTCCTCTTTGGTTTATTCCCTCCGGTGTCTTTTTATTTCCCTGTGGATATTTGCAGTGTTTGTTTATCCCCTTGTCTTTGTCTTGTGGGTGGTATTATTCTTCTCTTGCCCAGCCCTAGGTTGGTGGTGAGGGGGTATTAGGTGAAGTACCGACAGGAGACAGGGCAATGCTGGAGGCTCGACCCGGACTACCTTCAAGTCTACTGTCGAGGTAAGGGACAGCACTGGATTCACAGTCTTTGGCGGGTGCCACACTTGTGAGTGCCTCGCGTGTGTCTCGCACAAGTCTCGCATTGTATCACCCGGCACGGACTCACACTCTCCTCACAGGAGCGGGTCGGTTGCATGTATCTCTATGCAGCTCCTGTGAGGAGAGTGTGAGTCTATGTCGGGTGATGCAACGCGAGACTCGCGTGAGATACACGCGAGGCACTTGCTCGCACGTGTGAAACCGGCCTTAGGGACAGCCTAGGAGCCCCTGCACAATCCATACTTCCCAGTGACATTATCAGGGGTGGTGCCGGATTAGCAGTGGTAGTGCCGGATTATCAGTAGTGGTGGCTCTGAGCATGCGGGATTTCGATCCCTTTGTGTCACACTTCGGTGATACGATGTGACTGTATCTCAGCCAGTGTAAATAATTCTTCGCTCCTGACATGTGTATTAGGATTTAGCTAATCCTGAGGGATTACGTCGTCGCTCCTGAACGCGCCGTGGCCCCGGGGCCGGGAAGTGATCGGCTCCATTCAGGGGACGCGCGTGAGAAGGAACATCATGTCGTCGATGCCTAAGAAGGCGAAGCAGGAAAATATCATCTCCAGATATTGTGACCGCGCCCGAATAATCCTACACGTGATACAGAGCGGCAATCCTCACACAGTGCACTACCGAGGGCCGGAACATGTATACAAGAATTGAAAAAATCCAGCGGAACGCAGGCTTCTGTAAAATTTAACTTACGTCTTTATTTTTCCATTTTTAAAATATCCACATCGCAGGTGGGATCCACAAGCAAGGCATTTAGAAAATTATTTCATCCAACATGTTTCGACACCAAACAAGGTCATAAAGTCTTATTCATGGATCCATGAATAAGACTTTATGACCTTGTTTGGTGTCGAAACATGTTGGATGAAATAATTTTCTAAATGCCTTGCTTGTGGATCCCACCTGCGATGTGGATATTTTAAAAATGGAAAAATAAAGACGTAAGTTAAATTTTACAGAAGCCTGCGTTCCGCTGGATTTTTTCAATTCTTGTCTACATTGGAACCATTGCTCTGGACTTTCCGTGCAGGAACAGGTGTGTAGGTTCTTTGGTCTGCATTTAAAGGAGTGCTGGAAGTATATATCTTCTTCTGTTTGAACATGTATACAAGCGTATCCAGGAAAGCACACACCTCAGCAGTGTATCTAATCCTGTGTGGAAGTCTGCTGTGTATCTAATCCTCTATTGTGTGATACTGTCTGCTGAGCTGTGTATCTAATCCTCTCCTGTGTGATACTGTCTGCTGAGCTGTGTATCTAATCCTCTCCTGTGTGATACTGTCTGCTGAGCTGTGTATCTAATCCTGTCCTGTGTGATACTGTCTGCTGAGCTGTGTATCTAATCCTCTATTGTGTGATACTGTCTGCTGAGCTGTGTATCTAATCCTCCCCTGTGTGATACTGTCTGCTGAGCTGTGTATCTAATCCTGTCCTGTGTGATACTGTCTGCTGAGCTGTGTATCTAATCCTCTATTGTGTGATACTGTCTGCTGAGCTGTGTATCTAATCCTCCCCTGTGTGATACTGTCTGCTGAGCTGTGTATCTAATCTTGTGGAATTCCATCTGCTGAGTGTATCTAATACTGTGTGACACTGTCTGCTGCCCTGTGGATGTGATACAGTTTGCTGCCCTGTATATCTCACCCTGTGATACCGTCCCCTCCCCATGTATCTGCTCCTGTGATACCGTCCCCTGCCCTGTGTATGCTCCTGTGATACCGTCCCCTCCCCATGTATCTGCTCCTGTGATACCGTCCCCTCCCCATGTATCTGCTCCTGTGATACCGTCCCCTCCCCATGTATCTGCTCCTGTGATACCGTCCCCTCCCCATGTATCTGCTCCTGTGATACCGTCCCCTCCCCATGTATCTGCTCCTGTGATACCGTCCCCTGCCCTGTGTATGCTCCTGTGATACCGTCCCCTCCCCATGTATCTGCTCCTGTGATACCGTCCCCTCCCCATGTATCTGCTCCTGTGATACCGTCCCCTCCCCATGTATCTGCTCCTGTGATACCGTCCCCTGCCCTGTGTGTGCTCCTGTGATACCGTCACCTCCCCATGTATCTGCTCCTGTGATACCGTCCCCTCCCCATGTATCTGCTCCTGTGATACCGTCCCCTCCCCATGTATCTGCTCCTGTGATACCGTCCCCTGCCCTGTGTATGCTCCTGTGATACCGTCCCCTGCCCTGTGTATGCTCCTGTGATACCGTCCCCTCCCCATGTGTCTGCTCCTGTGATACCGTCCCCTCCCCATGTATCTGCTCCTGTGATACCGTCCCCTCCCCATGTATCTGCTTCTGTGATACCGTCCCCTCCCCATGTATCTGCTCCTGTGATACCGTCCCCTCCCCCATGTATCTGCTCCTGTGATACCGTCCCCTCCCCATGTATCTGCTCCTGTGATACCGTCCCCTGCCCTGTGTATGCTCCTGTGATACCGTCCCCTCCCCATGTATCTGCTCCTGTGATACCGTCCCCTCCCCATGTATCTGCTCCTGTGATACCGTCCCCTCCCCATGTATCTGCTCCTGTGATACCGTCCCCTGCCCTGTGTATGCTCCTGTGATAAGGTCATCATGTGACTGTCGCCCAATAACAGGGCACTACGGCCTGCGCAGCTGTTTGTGGTACTGTGCTGCCACCTTGTGGTGAGATCAGGAATGACGGAGTCGGTGCTCATGCGATCAGTCATTTAATAAATAACATGTAAGGAGCGTGGACACAGACCCGAGACTGAAGCAACAAATACTCAGAACATGTGACATGGAAGCCGGAAGGAAATCCATGACATCTGGGGAAGACGACGCGGAGAAAGACGATGGCGACGAAGCTAAGGAAAGAGCTGGATCCTTCTGCACAATCAGAGACAGCGGAATACAATAGCCGCGCAGCACGTCCTGCACTCACCAGTCATATTATATATATACAGTATATATACATACATACATATACACACATACATATACACACATACATACATACATACATACATACATACATACAGTTAGGTCCAGAAATATTTGGACAGTGACACAAGTTTTGTTATTTTAGCTGTTTACAAAAACATGTTCAGAAATACAATTATATATATAATATGGGCTGAAAGTGCACACTCCCAGCTGCAATATGAGAGTTTTCACATCCAAATTGGAGAAAGGGTTTAGGAATCATAGCTCTGTAATGCATAGCCTCCTCTTTTTCAAGGGACCAAAAGTAATTGGACAAGGGACTCTAAGGGCTGCAATTAACTCTGAAGGAGTCTCCCTCATTAACCTGTAATCAATGAAGTAGTTAAAAGGTCTGGGGTTGATTACAGGTGTGTGGTTTTGCATTTGGAAGCTGTTGCTGTGACCAGACAACATGCGGTCTAAGGAACTCCCAATTGAGGTGAAGCAGAACATCCTGAGGCTGAAAAAAAAAGAAAAAATCCATCAGAGAGATAGCAGACATGCTTGGAGTAGCAAAATCAACAGTCGGGTACATTCTGAGAAAAAAGGAATTGACTGGTGAGCTTGGGAACTCAAAAAGGCCTGGGCGTCCACGGATGACAACAGTGGTAGATGATCGCCGCATACTTTCTTTGGTGAAGAAGAACCCGTTCACAACATCAACTGAAGTCCAGAACACTCTCAGTGAAGTAGGTGTATCTGTCTCTAAGTCACCAGTAAAGAGAAGACTCCATGAAAGTAAATACAAAGGGTTCACATCTAGATGCAAACCATTCATCAATTCCAAAAATAGACAGGCCAGAGTTAAATTTGCTGAAAAACACCTCATGAAGCCAGCTCAGTTCTGGAAAAGTATTCTATGGACAGATGAAACAAAGATCAACCTGTACCAGAATGATGGGAAGAAAAAAGTTTGGAGAAGAAAGGGAACGGCACATGATCCAAGGCACACCACATCCTCTGTAAAACATGGTGGAGGCAACGTGATGGCATGGGCATGCATGGCTTTCAATGGCACTGGGTCACTTGTGTTTATTGATGACATAAGAGCAGACAAGAATAGCCGGATGAATTCTGAAGTGTACCGGGATATACTTTCAGCCCAGATTCAGCCAAATGCCGCAAAGTTGATCGGATGGCGCTTCATAGTACAGATGGACAATGACCCCAAGCATACAGCCAAAGCTACCCAGGAGTTCATGAGTGCAAAAAAGTGGAACATTCTGCAATGGCCAAGTCAATCACCAGATCTTAACCCAATTGAGCATGCATTTCACTTGCTCAAATCCAGACTTAAGACGGAAAGACCCACAAACAAGCAAGACCTGAAGGCTGCGGCTGTAAAGGCCTGGCAAAGCATTAAGAAGGAGGAAACCCAGCCTTTGGTGATGTCCATGGGTTCCAGACTTAAGGCAGTGATTGCCTCCAAAGGATTCGCAACAAAATATTGAAAATAAAAATATTTTGTTTGGGTTTGGTTTATTTGTCCAATTACTTTTGACCTCCTAAAATGTGGAGTGTTTGTAAAGAAATGTGTACAATTCCTACAATTTCTATCAGATATTTTTGTTCAAACCTTCAAATTAAACGTTACAATCTGCACTTGAATTCTGTTGTAGAGGTTTCATTTCAAATCCAATGTGGTTGCATGCAGAGCCCAACTCGCGAAAATTGTGTCACTGTCCAAATATTTCTGGACCTAACTGTACATACATACATACATACAAACACCATAGACATTTGGAGCTGCCATCAAAATTCTGCTTCTGCATCCAGTATTAATCTTGTTACATCCAGAGCTGCATTCATAATTCTGTTTCCTTGATGTCTGACCTGTGTGCACGAAATAAAAGCGACTGGACCCATCGCTCTATTGTCACAACCCTGAATGTGACACCTGGCTATCAGAGGTGTCAGGAATCAGGAGAGGCCATTAACCCCTTCCTACCGCAGCCATTTCATAGTTTTTTTCTTCCCGTAGCCGTACAGGGGCTGGTTTCTGCAGGACGAGTTTGGATTGGTCTGGATGCTTTGCCCACTCTGTCTATGGCATGAATTCTGCAGTAAGAATGCGGCTTTTCAGCTGTAATCGGAGACGCACATGCAGTGACTGACACGCTGCGGAATAGAACGCAACGTGCGCACATGGGCTAACACTTCAGATAAGATGCAGGTTTTTCCTTTTGCTTTTTCCAATTGGCTTTAGAGGACGTGACCCTGCGATTGTCTGATCCCTCATCCTCAGTGCCGGAGCTCCCACAATGCACTTCACTTTGACCAAGGGAAATAGGCAGTTAGTTGATTTCAGCTCTGGATGTGACTATAGAGCAAAGTAAAGCAAAAAGCCAAAGGAAAATCCCTCCACATCTGTATCTAGATTTTATTTGCTGACAAAAATTAATAATTTACCCAAAATAATGGAGGCCTTGAAGAAAGTAAGAGCTGAAGAGACAAGAAAAGGTCTACGAGGAGCAGCGACAAGTCACAAAAGCACAAGCAATATATAGCCCCGCCCAGATTCTGACAGACACACCCACTTCATAAACCACGCCCACCTCACGCACTGAAAACCCACTGAAATCCCAAGGTTTTGAGCTGTGGTTTAGAACATTTCTGCATTTCTTGGCAGGAAAAACAGCTGCAAAACAGGTGAATTTTTCGTGAGTTTTTGCACTTCTGGTGCAGATTTTGCGGTAACGAGTGCACAAACCCCAACACCTTCATACCGGGCCAGGGACCCGCACCCTAGAAGAGAAACGGTCCTAAACACCGAGCTGTTTATGTGCTGCACCCACAGGAATGGCTGCAGGACTCCCCTCACATCACACTGTACAGTGTGGCCAGGAACCCGCACCCTAGAAGAGAAACGGTCCTAAACACCAAGCTGTGTATGTGCTGCACCCACAGGAATGGCTGCGGGGTCTCCCCTCACATCGTACAGTGCGGCCAGGAACCCACACCCTAGAAGAGAAACGGTCCTAAACACCGAGCTGTGTATGTGCTGCACCCACAGGAAATGCTGCGGGACTCCCCTCACATCACACTGTACAGTGCGGCCAGGAACCCGCACCCTAGAAGAGAAACGGTCCTAAACACCGAGCTGTGTATGTGCTGCACCCACAGGAAATGCTGCGGGACTCCCCTCACATCACACTGTACAGTGCGGCCAGGAACCCGCACCCTAGAAGAGAAACGGTCCTAAATACCGAGCTGTGTATGTGCTGCACCCACAGGAAATGCTGCGGGACTCCCCTCACATCACACTGTACAGTGCGGCCAGGAACCCGCACCCTAGAAGAGAAACGGTCCTAAACACCGAGCTGTGTATGTGCTGCACCCACAAGAAATGCTGCGGGACTCCCCTCACATCACACTGTACAGTGCGGCCAGGAACCCGCACCCTAGAAGAGAAACGGTCCTAAATACCGAGCTGTGTATGTGCTGCACCCACAGGAATGGCTGCGGGTCGCCCCTCACATCACATTGTACAGTGCGGCCAGGAACCCACACCCTAGAAGAGAAACGGTCCTAAACACCAAGCTGTGTATGTGCTGCACCCACAGGAATGGCTGCGGGTCGCCCCTCACATCACACTGTACAGTGCGGCCAGGAACCCGCACCCTAGAAGAGAAACGGTCCTAAACACTGAGCTGTGTATGTGCTGCACCCACAGGAATGGCTGCGGGTCGCCCCTCACATCACACTGTACAGTGCGGCCAGGAACCCGCACCCTAGAAGAGAAACGGTCCTAAACACCGAGCTGTGTATGTGCTGCACCCACAGGAATGGCTGCGGGTCGCCCCTCACATCACACTGTACAGTGCGGCCAGGAACCCGCACCCTAGAAGAGAAACGGTCCTAAACACCGAGCTGTGTATGTGCTGCACCCACAGGAATGGCTGCGGGACTCCCCTCACATCACACTGTACAGTGCGGCCAGGAACCCGCACCCTAGAAGAGAAACGGTCCTAAACACCAAGCTGTGTATGTGCTGCACCCACAGGAATGGCTGCGGGACTCCCCTCACATCACATTGTACAGTGCGGCCACCAGAGAAGTTCCCGCAGATCTGATCAGCTCCACGCGCTGTCCAGGAACAGGAGCTGTAATACCCCAAACCACCTCCGGTGGCGCTGTCCAGGAACAGGAGCTGTAATACCACAAACCACCTCCGGTGGCGCTGTCCAGAAACAGGAGCTGCAGTACCACAAACCACCTCCGGTGGCGCTGTCCAGGAACAGGAGCTGTAATACCACAAACCACCTCCGGTGGTGCTGTCCAGGAACAGGAGGTGTAATACCACAAACCACCTCCGGTGGCACTGTCCAGGAACAGGAGCTGCAGTACCACAAACCACCTCCAGTGGTGCTGTCCAGGAACAGGAGGTGTAATACCACAAACCACCTCCGGTGGCACTGTCCAGGAACAGGAGCTGCAGTACCACAAACCACCTCCAGTGGTACTGTCCAGGAACAGGAGGTGTAATACCACAAACCACCTCCGGTGGCACTGTTCAGGAACAGGAGCTGTAATACCACAAACCACCTCCGGTGGCGCTGTCCAGGAACAGGAGCTGCAGTACCACAAACCACCTCCGGTGGCGCTGTCCAGGAACAGGAGGTGTAGTACCACAAACCACCTCCGGTGGCGCTGTCCAGGAACAGGAGCTGTAGTACCACAAACCACCTCCGGTGGCACTGTCCAGGAACAGGAGCTGCAGTACCACAAACCACCTCCGCTGGCGCTGTCCAGGAACAGGAGCTGCAGTACCACAAACCACCTCCGCTGGCGCTGTCCAGGAACAGGAGCTGCAGTACCACAAACCACCTCCGGTGGCACTGCTACTCATGTTATTCTGATCCGAGTAAACCCCCCTGTACAGAGACCGGTCACCAGGTCAGGAGCTGCAGCTCCGGCTTCTATTCACTCCCACTATTCCCCCAAAAAGTCATTTTTTTTTTTTTAAATCTGCCATACAGTCACAACATACCGTCCTTCCAATTAAGTGCTCATTGTGATTATCTATACAAAGGGGCGAGAACCGCGGGATCCTGAGTTATGTCCTGCATTATACTCCAGAGCAGTAACTCAGGATCAGTGTGTACAGTGACTGCACCAGCAGAATAGTGAGTGCAGCTCTGGAGTATAATACAGGAGGTTACTCAGGATCAGTAATGTAATGTATGTACACAGTGACTGTACCAGCAGAATAGTGAGTGTAGCTCTGGAGTATAATTACATGAGGTAACTCAGGATCAGTAATGTAATGTATGTACACAGTGATTGCACCAGCAGAATAGTGAGTGCAGCTCTAGAGTATAATACAGGAGGTAACTCAGGATTAGTAATGTATGTGCACAGTGACTGCACCAGCAGGATAGTGAGTGCAGCTCTGGAGTATAGTACAGGAGGTAACTCAGGATCAGTAATGTAATGTATGTACACAGTGACTGCACCAGCAGAATAGTGAGTGCAGCTCTGGAGTATAATACAGGAGGTAACTCAGGATCAGTAATGTATGTATGTACACAGTGACTGCACCAGCAGAATAGTGAGTGCAGCTCTGGCGTATAATACAGGAGGTCACTCAGGATCAGTGCAGAGTTACTTTTCACATCATTTCTATGTGTTGATGGTGTTTTTCCTGAAGGCGCTCAGCTATTTACGGTCACTGCAGGCAAACCCTGAATTTATGATAATAAAAAAATAAAAAAAAAAAAAGCAGTGCGAGATCTAGGAGAAAGTGCAGGCGAGCGCCAGTGTTCAGCAGGGCCCGGCACACACAGCTTGTAAACACTACTGTTGTTCATATACTCCAATGACATTCAGAGCTGCATTCACAATTCTGCTGTTATATCTGGTCCAGTCACATTCAGAGCTGCAGTCATTATTCTGAGGCTTCTTAGGTTACATGCGCACGCTGCGGTTTTTGGTGCACTATGTCTATGAGAGTCTAGGTCTATGAGAGCCTACGTCGCTGTGCGCACCTTGCAGGTATTTTGTCAGCAGGTTTTTTGTTCATTCTTCTTGTGTTTTTGTCACCCATTGAAATCAATGAAAGGATGAAAAACGCAAGGAACAACGCGTGCGACCAAATCTGTGCGTTTTGCATGTGTTACTTGTGTTTTTCTCAGCCACATTGTTCCAGGATCCATTCTCTCCGCTTCATACTCACCGATCAGCGGCGCAGCCGGCACGCTGCTCCCGAGGACTCTCAGCCTTTCTTCCCGGACGCTCATTAGGCTCATACATATTCACTACTTCTTCCGACCACCGACATCTGGGATTGCAGAACCACTCGCACGCTGAGTGACAGCTGTCTGACTGCAACCAATCACAGATGCCGGTGGGTGGGACTATCGTACAGTGCAATAAATAATTTTAAAAAAATCACCATTCCCCCCCACACTGAAACGCAGCCAAGATAAAGCCCCACTGCCGGGGGCTGGTATTCTCAGACTGGGGAGGCCTAAGGGGTTATTAGGCTCTCCCCAGCCTAAATATATCAGCCAGCAGCTGCCTCCATTAGATGTGACAGTTCCAGCACTTTATCCGGCTCTTCCAGGTTACCCTGGTGCGGTGGCAATCAGGGTAATAAGGAGTTAAGAACAGCCCATAGCTGCCACCAAGTCCAAGCTTAGTGATGGCAAGCGTCTATGAGACACCCCCCATCACTAAGCTATAAATGAAAGTAAATAAACACAAACCCGCCAAAAATTCTTTATTTGAAATAAAAGACAAAAAAAGCCCCCTCTTTCACCACTTTATCTCCCTAACACCCCTCCAGGTCCAACGTAATCCACACGAAGTCCCACAACACTTCCAGCTCTGCTACATCTGACAATCACAGCGAGCGGCTATAGAACAAGACTGCCCGCTGTGAGCTCCAAGCAGCAAGTGAAGTGAGCCGAGCGATAAGCGGTGACGTCACTCAGGTTAGCCGTGGCCACATCTGGAGTCCTCCACCCATGACAGCAAATCACCTGAGTGACTGAAGTTAGCTGCACAAACAGTGGTGACATCACTCGGGTGATCTGCGGTCACAGCTGGAGTCTTCCATTTGTGACAGCAAATCAGGCGGCAACTGAAGTGAGCCGCAGGTGGAGGACTCACCTGAGTGACGTCACTTCAGTCGCGGCCTGAACCACACAGCGGTGAACCCGTGACATCACTGCCATGACACACGCCGTACTGTGGGCCCACAGCTGTGACATCAGGGGTTCACCCGAGTTCATTCTGATCGTGTGGCTCTGTCTACACTCACCGCGGACAGTCATGCACTACGGCCGCTCGCTGGGACTGGACAGGGATATAGCAGAGCTGAATCTCCATGTGAATTATTTCGGACCTGCAGGGGTGTTTTGGGGGTTAATAAAGTGGTGGGGGCTTTTTGTGAGCTGCTATTGTTAGGCTGGAAGGGGCCAAATAACGATGGACCTTCCCACCCTAATAATATCTGTCCTCAGTTGTTTGCTGTATCTTGGATGGTTTTAGAAAAATGGGGGAAACCCACGTCATTTTTATTACCCCCACCCAAAAACAAAAAAATAAACAAAAACAGCTTGCCAAGCTAACTATCCCTTTATCAAGCGAGTCTGTTATTTCTATTCTGTTATTTCTTTTTATCTATCCCTTCTATCCATCCCTTCTATCTAACCATCCCTTCTATCTATCCATCCCTTCTATCCATCCCTTCTATCCATCCATCCATCCCTTCTATCCATCCCTTCTATCTATCCATCCATCCCTTCTATCTATCCATCCATCCCTTCTATCCATCCATCCCTTCTATCTATCCATCCATCCCTTCTATCCATCCCTCCCTTCTATCCATCCATCCCTCCCTTCTATCCATCCATCCATCCCTTCTATCCATCCATCCATCCCTTCTATTCATCCATCCATCCCTTCTATCCATCCTTCCCTTCTATCCATCCCTTCTATCCTATTCTACAATATTCGTTCCTCCTTTAAGAAACGCATTAACACAATTGTGGTAAAGTCGCGGTGAGATCCTCCCCTCATTACAGGCGTGTTTTTTTCCACTTCCAGGCTCTACGTGACAAGGTGCCGCTTGTGTGCAGCGTCCATATGTACCCTAAATGTCTCATGACTTAGTTGTAGCCATTTAGCTGCAATCACAATTCTACCACGTTATTGGGCCCTGTAGGCCAGTCACATCCAGAGCTGCATGCAGAATTCGGCTGCCACTCTCAACATCAATATGCTTTCTGGCAGATTTTTTTTTCTAACCCTGACAAACTGCTCCACAGCATAATCTGCAGGTGACAACACAAGAGCTGCATTCACAATGCTGCTTAGGATGTAACCTGCGGTGTACAAACACTGAACCAGCAGAAGTGCGATGTCTGCAGCTCGATAGTGAACAGAATGCAGATGTATGATTGCAGCTCTGAATGGGACACTTCACTCGTGCCTTCTGCCGCGCACACCAAGGACTTTAGTCTGTGTACAAATAAAAGATTTCTTTAAAAGCGCTTTTCCATTCAGGACACCCCCTGAAGTACAGACTATAGTAGTGCTGCTATTTCCACCACTGCAGTGTGGATTCAGCTCCCGAGGCGAGACCACCATTGCAGACACCCTTGTTCTACGCTGGATACAGGTCTGGATCAGTCACTCACGCGTTTCACATCATACATCGTCAATCTCTACATACAGGATTACAGCTCCGCATGCATCGCGACTGAATACATAAATGGTAATAAATAAAGCACAGAGGAGCGCTCCTCGGTGTCACCCTGAAGACGCATTTCCCTCCTCTTCCCTGATATTGCACAGAAGCGCTCCTCGGTGTCACCCTGAAGACGCGTTTCCCTCCTCTTCCCTGATATTGTAGAGGACCACTCCTTGGTGACGCCCCTGAAGACACGTTTCGCTCCTCTTCTTCCCTAATATTGCACAAAATATCTTTTGAAGCGGACATTGCTCTACCTGAGGGTCACGGACGGGACGGTACATTTCTAACACTCTAGACCTGGGTGACAGTCCTAATAGCTGCACTGGTGTATTCAGGCGCGGTGTCAGGGGCGCCAGTGGCTCCGCTACTCGTCCTTGGAGGTGGCGGGGACCCCGCTCTCGGCTCTCAGCTTCTGGCTGCTGTTGTCATTGTAGTCGATCCAGTGCATGACCTCATCTGGGAACTCGGGAGACTCCACCTGAGGATACAACGAAAACAAAAACCATCTGTGAGACGTGAACCAGGGTCTTCTCCAACCTAGAAACAGGCCGGGGTCTCACAACATGGACTGAACGGCTGTATACAGTATATAGCTCCCCTCCTAGATGGAGGGCACAGGACAGTATATACCTTCCCTCCTAGATGGAGGGCACAGGACAGTATATAGCTCCCCTCCTAGATGGAGGGCACAGGACAGTATATAGCTCCCCTCCTAGATGGAGGGCACAGGACAGTATATAGCTCCCCTCCTAGATGGAGGGCACAGGACAGTATATAGCTCCCCTCCTAGATGGAGAGCACAGGACAGTAAATAGCTCCCCTCCTAGATGGAGGGCACAGGACAGTATATACCTTCCCTCCTAGATGGAGGGCACAGGACAGTATATACCTTCCCTCCTAGATGGAGGGCACAGGACAGTATATAGCTCCCCTCCTAGATGGAGGGCACAGGACAGTATATAGCTCCCCTCCTAGATGGAGAGCACAGGACAGTAAATAGCTCCCCTCCTAGATGGAGGGCACAGGACAGTATATACCTTCCCTCCTAGATGTAGGGCACAGGACAGTATATACCTCCCCTCCTAGATGGAGGGCACAGGACAGTATATACCTCCCTTCCTAGATGGAGGGCACAGGACAGTATATACCTTCCCTCCTAGATGGAGGGCACAGGACAGTATATACCTCCCCTCCTAGATGGAGGGCACAGGACAGTATATACCTCCCCTCCTAGATGGAGGGCACAGGACAGTATGAGTCAATCTGTCCCGTCAGTCCATCACTTACCACCCAGCGGCCTGAAAAGTGTGAAGACAAAACCACCCAACTCAATAAAAGGACAGCACCGCAGGAGGCGATCACCCCTGACCTATATACAGGGACAGCACCGCAGGAGGCGATCACTTCTGACCTATATACAGGGACAGCACCGCAGGAGGCGATCACCCCTGACCTATATACAGGGACAGCACCGCAGGAGGGGGATCACCCCTGACCTATATACAGGGACAACACCGCAGGAGGCGATCACCCCTGACCTATCCAGGGACAGCACCGCAGGAGGGGGGATCACCCCTGACCTATACAGGGACAGCACCGCAGGAGGCCATCACCCCTGACCTATATACAGGGACAGCACCACAGGAGGGGATCACCCCTGACCTATATACAGGGATAGCACCGCAGGAGGCGATCACCCCTGACCTATACAGGGACAGCACCGCAGGAGGGGGATCACCCCTGACCTATATACAGGGACAGCACCGCAGGAGGCCATCACCCCTGACCTATATACAGGGACAGCACCGCAGGAGGCTGTGATACCAATGTGATATGACTGAAGAATGAGTGGGATGTAGATAGGGATCATAATCAATAGATAGGAGTGATCCCAGATATTATTTGATCCATCAAATAATTCAGTATCAAAGAGAGATGTCCTCTGGATAACCAATTTTACCATGATGAAGAATACATGTCAAACAGGTCTTGAAGCAAAACCACGATAATGAGGAAGTAACATTTACAGTTCCACAGTCAGGAAATTTGTGGTTATTTGACAACAGTTGCAAGGAAGCTGGCCTGTAAAATTAACGTCTCCTTGCAATATCTCCAGGAAACTGTGGTCGACCAGTTGTCAACTGGCTAAATGTGCAGGAAATGTGCAGGAAGCTGCTGGTGCCCACAGCAGCTTGTGGTCACGTTACATGAACATGACTCAGCTGTCATATGCTGGTCACCAATTAACCAGTCACAATTGCAATACTGCATTTGCACACGACTACAAATTTTCCTATAAAATTACACCGGACTCGCTTAATGTTAGGGAAACCTTCCAGGACATTGAAGTGTACGTACGCACTGTTCCTGTGATGCAAGAGGCCGGGTTGTTTTTCCTTCTCACATTAATCGAGTCCCTCAGATGAGAAAAGGATTGCTGCAACATATCGGTAATGTTGATGCATATTTCTGTTATTGTATAAGATTCTAGGACTAAAAAATAGTTCTTATGCCTATGTACCATTGACTATTCATGTGCTATTAAAATAAATAGTATCTTGCTATAAAGAATATTAGTATTCGTGCCTGATTAGGATATCAGTGAGCGCTTCGTAAGTACAGGCTTTCAGCCCCCTTTTTAGTAGAATTTAGCAAGACATAAATTGGCGTAGTGGGCAGGATTACTTCTATAAGAACTAATTAATGAATTTTTGTAATTTAGAAATTAAAAACATATTTGGCAAATATCCAGATATTTTTTGCAATCTTTTTGCATAGTCTCAAAATGTTCAGAAAACGTAAGGATAATGTTAAGGAAGTTGTTGTGTAGATCCCCAACTGGACTGAGGCTCCCTACAATCTTATAGCACATGAATTGGTCAATTGTGGATTGGCAGAACAATGGCAGGACAAGCTTAAGGCTATGTGCGCACTTTGCTTTTTACCTGCTTTTTACCTGCTTTTTCAACTGCAGCGTTTAATGCCAAAATGGTTGTGTTCTGCTTTTCAAGCAAAGTCTATGGGAATTTGGTTTTCTTGTCCGCACTTTGCAGTTCAAACTGCAGCCTTTTTGTTGCAGAACTTTGGTCAAAAACTGAGCTTTGCAGTGCAAAACCCAAATGGCAAAAACAATTGTCCTGTTTTTGTTTTTGCCACTTGGGTTTTGCCCTGCAAAGGTGAGTTTTTGACCAAAGTTCTGCAACAAAAAGGCTGCAGTTTGAACTGCAAAGTGCGGACAAGAAAACCAAATTCCCATAGACTGTGTGTTACGGTTGCTGCGAGCACTGGAGACTATGTCCAGATTTCTTGCTACTGCACATGTGCGAGCGCTGGAGACTAAGTCCAGATTTCTTGCTACTGCACATGTGCGAGCGCCGGAGACTAAGTCCTATCTTGGAGCCATTGCACATGTGCGGGTTGTGAAGATGTAATTTACCCTCTCACTGTATATGCTGTACAGATTCCTATTTCAAGCTGGGTTCATTGTCTTATTTGAACTACTTCTGTGTACATTTCTATTGTTGTAGGTAATCACCCCCCTAAAATGCAAGGTTATATCCTCTTGAGGCACTTCCATCCCTGGGAGTAGGGGGAGGTGGGCCTAGAGTCCAACTAGTGTAAACTCTGCTTACCTGGGAGATTCAGGCAGAGTGAGCTGAAACTTGAAGGGAGCAGGAGCTCCAGCCTGGGTGGCTGTGGACACGGACGGAGCTAGGCCTGTGTGGCGGCCCGTGGGATTGTGTGGAACTCTTTGGACTACTGTAAGGACGATTGCTTTGTAATCCGGTCCGAGGATTGTCGGGAAGGGCCCCCGAATCTGTTTTACGTGGACTTATCGTGTGCTGTTCTTGCATTCCTGTTAAAAAACCTGTTGGATCGTCCCTCGGCCTCGTCCATCCTTTGCTCTGTTGTACACCCCCGTCACAAACTGGTGGCAGCGGCGGGATCAGAGCAGAAGAAATGGAGGACAATGGCTTAACATCAGGAACCAGCACTGCAGAGTACAAGACCTGGACTTTGGGGAGCCTGCAATCAAAGGCCCGTGAAGTAGGAGTTCGTTTCAAAGGACTCTCCAAGGAGCAACTAATTGAGGCATTGGAACACGCTTGCCTGCAAGATGGCACCGAGGAACAATTTCCACAGCAAGGGGAGCAAAGACGGGAGCCGGAGGTGAATACCCAAAAAAGTCAATGGGTTGTGTGGTACAAGGAAAAGATGGCACTGCTTGGAGATGAGGCCACCATAGAAGATAAGAGGGAGGCCATGCGTGGAGCTGAAGAGAAGGAGCGCAGGATGGAGGAGATGGCATTGCTGGATAAGCAGCTCGCTGTGGAAGCCGCGAGAGGTTCCAGACAGACTGTAACCCCAGCACCCATCATGAGGGAACTTCCCAGAGTGTCCCGCAAAGACTTCAAGCAGTTTAATGAGGCTGCTGGTGACATTGAGGGCTTCTTCCAGGACTTTGAGCATCAGTGTCGATTAATGGAAGTCCCAGAAAGGGAGCGCGCCCGGCATCTGGTTGGGCTCCTAGAGGGGGGAGCTGCTGAAGCCTATAGAGCCATGGACCCTCGGTGGAACTGTGAGTATGCGGATATTAAACAGACTATTCTAGAACATTATGCTGTGACCCCAGACACTTACAGGACTCAGTTCCGTGCTTTAGCCTGTGATGGGGAAGTGTCTTTTAAGATATATGCTCATAGACTCAAACAAATATGTAATCGCTGGCTGGAGGCAGAGGAGGCCTTATCTTGGGAGACCTTCCTGCAGGTCATCCTAAAAGAACAATTCTTTGCCCAGTGCCCCGCTGAGATCCGGGAATGGGTGCGTGAGAGAAAACCAGCGACAGTGGAGGAAGCTGCTGCTCTCGCTGATGAGGCTCTCACCATCAAGCCTCAGTGGAGGGTTCTGTTGGAGAATGGAGAGACGCCTAACAGCTCCACAACACCGGATGCCCCCAGTTATTCTGTCCCCATTGTTCCCCGTTCCTCTAAGCCACCACATGTTGATACCCGTGTTAATGTGCCTCCAGTTGCTTCTACTGCACTTTCTGGAATACGCCGGGGAGAGGAAGTAACAGAGCGCAGGTGTTATGTTTGTAGGCATCCCGGGCATTTGCAGGCCTCATGCCCAGCCAGGCCATGGAGGAATCATCCTCGAACCCCTACAGCACCTTCAGGTGGGAGCCGGCCTCCAAGTTCCCCTACCCCTTACCCAAGAGGACGCCTTGGATGGAGGGAGACCCAGCTCAGATGCTATCAATGTGGACAGCCAGGGCATCGGCAAGTCTCCTGCCCAGCTGTTCAAATGAGGACTGATCCTGCGCCCAATCGGATTGTTAATTATTTACAGCCCAGCGCCATGGAGGAAGATGTGGCACCGCTATGTGAGGACTGGCCTAGTGACTCAGCCCATGTTGCACCACCAGGAGTTTACGGGGTGCGACCTGCAGTTATGACGACTTCTGCTCATCGAGGTAAGCACTTGCAGGAGGTTGTGCTGGATGGACAGAGACTTGTTGGATTTTGTGACTCGGGTGCTTTCCTCACACTGGCTGATCCCCGAGTGGTTCGGCCTGAGGCAATCCATAGAGGACCTGGGATTGTCATTGAACTGGCTGGTGGACAATGGAGGACTATTCCCACAGCCACTGTGGATCTGAGCTTTGGTTTTGGGGTCAGGCGATGTGTGGTTGGGGTGATGGGTGGTCTGCCTGCAGCTGTTCTCCTGGGCAATGATGTGGGAGAGCTACGATGCCAATTCGTGGCTGCATGAAGCCACATGTAAGTAACGCTCTGCCTGTGTGTACTTAACCAGTGACCTGTAGAGGTCCCTAGTACGTACACAAGTTGGGAGGGGGAGGGATTGTGAAGATGTAATTTACCCTCTCACTGTATATGCTGTACAGATTCCTATTTCAAGCTGGGTTCATTGTCTTATTTGAACTACTTCTGTGTACATTTCTATTGTTGTAGGTAATCACCCCCCTAAAATGCAAGGTTATATCCTCTTGAGGCACTTCCATCCCTGGGAGTAGGGGGAGGTGGGCCTAGAGTCCAACTAGTGTAAACTCTGCTTACCTGGGAGATTCAGGCAGAGTGAGCTGAAACTTGAAGGGAGCAGGAGCTCCAGCCTGGGTGGCTGTGGACACGGACGGAGCTAGGCCTGTGTGGCGGCCCGTGGGATTGTGTGGAACTCTTTGGACTACTGTAAGGACGATTGCTTTGTAATCCGGTCCGAGGATTGTCGGGAAGGGCCCCCGAATCTGTTTTACGTGGACTTATCGTGTGCTGTTCTTGCATTCCTGTTAAAAAACCTGTTGGATCGTCCCTCGGCCTCGTCCATCCTTTGCTCTGTTGTACACCCCCGTCACACGGGTGACATCATCGCTGACACGAGGTCACATGTCTCTGACACCTTCTATGCCGATTGGTCGCTGGTCATGTGCTTGTGATGCCTTGCTCGGTGATAGGCCAGCATGACGTCACTCCTGTCGTTCTGGCAGCGGATTGGCTCTGGTGTCCTCCATCTTGGATGAGGCACAGAGTCTATATAAGACACTGACACACGCCGCATGGCGCTCAGTCCTCTTGGTTCATGCATAAGAGTAGACGCTCTGTGCGCATTCCTCTAGGCATTCCTCTGTCTATGCTAGGTGAGCGCTACCGGCAGGGTAGTGTTCTTATACCTTACAGCTTCGGCTGCTGTCCGTATCCTTACCTCTTAGGGGAGCGGACATAGGCAGGTGCCTGAGGCACATGGTCTGGCTGGGCCTTGTGGTTCGACTCGTAGGTGGACGTTGCCGCTAGGGTAACGTTCCTTATACTGCGTCTGGCAGTTGTTCGTATCCTCGCACCCTAGGGGAGCGAACAGAGGTAGGAGCTTTGTGCGGCTTACGCTGCTGTTCGTCTCTTTTGCACCACTAGAAGAGCGGACCTAGGTAGGTGCCATTTCGCACACATTGCCTTTGTCTCTGTGATTATTAACAGAGATTATTCCACAAACCCTCCAAGTAAGGGAGGAATTGCTTTACTTACTTATTTTATCCTTCTGTGAGTTAACAGAGGTATTGCACTCTGCCATAGTCTGCAGCAGAGTCTTTGCACGGTGGACCCTGACTGTCTGATACTCCTTTAAGTTATTATCAGACAGCCCCCCGTAACACTGTGCTTGAAAAGCAGAACACAACCATTTTGGCATTAAACGCTGCAGTTGAAAAAGCAGGTAAAAAGCAGGTAAAAAGCAAAGTGCGCACATAGCCTAAGGGTAGTGAAGCTACTGGTGTTGTGAATGTACTCAGTAGTGTCCCTGTGAAAGCAGGTGATGTAGTGTCTTTAGGACGGCGCATCTGGATTTTGGCAAGTGCATATAGTGTAATACATGAGCGTAATCTAAAGATGCAGAATAAAAGTTCCCAGATGGAACAAAAGATGATAGAATTAGGTGGCCAGAAAACAGTTCTGAAATGTAATACCCGACTGTTGAAGGATAAATTGGAACATTATCAGAATGTGGCAGAAAAAGCTGCCATAAATATTGCTCAAAATAAGTACAAGAAAAGAAGAGGAAAGGTAAATAAAACCAAAAGTACATAAAAGTATCGTCTCAGCTTCTATAAACTGGGATCCCGATACTTGGGATGGGGATGTGAGGGATTCATCTTCATCATCTGATGAGGAGGATTACTATAAAAGGGAGCATTCAGGCTAACCCAGTAAGGAGGCGCCCAGAGAGGACAGAGAATGAGATCATCCGGGAACATGTCCGGGATGGTCAGGGAAATCTGCAATATGACGAAGATGGTAATGCCATCACAAATGAGAGAACGATTCCTCATGTAAAGAATCGATTCATATTGTCTCTCCAGTAAAGGAGACAAACTCTAGCGCAGCGCCACCTATTGGAAGTAGCGATCCTAAAAGTCACAAGTGGATTTTTAACAATCCTTTGCAATATGACTCAGGATTAGTGATGAGCGAGTACTAAAAAGCTCGGGTGCTCGAAGCTCGGGCCGAGCCTCCCAAGATACTCGTGTACTCGGCCCGAGCACCGAGCCCAATGTTATCCTATGGGAGACCCGAGTATTTTTGTGAAATGACCCCCCGGCAGCATGTAGAAACCCTAAAAATGTCACAAAAGTCTCAGAAGAGTGCTCAAATGACATGGCATCAGCATGGGGAAGACCCCTTGAAGCATTTATCACTCAGTCACAGCTGTGAACAATTTTGTCCAAGTTTTACGCCATTTTTACGGACTCACCAGAAAACCTTCCAAAATGACACCAAAATGAATTTTCATGGCGGAAATGTTAAGGGCACATACCCAATAGTGAGATAGAGCTGGTGTATGTTACTTTTTGAGATTAATACATGAAAGATTTTACATGAAAACCTTGTGTGGCACTCCGATGTCCAAAACGCACGTTTTGTGCTTTTTACTAGCGATGTCGGTCATTTTTTTTTTTTTATTCTATCTCCCTCAGTCCGTCGGTCTGTCTCTCTCTGTCTTGTCTGTCCCCCTCTCACAGTCTGTCGGTCAGTTACCCCCCCTCTCTCTTACTTACCGTTCCCCGATCACTGCCGCGGCGCTGCACAGCTGTTCAAACTCCGGTGGCTTTTCCTCTTTTGAAAAAGCCGGCCGCTCATTAATCAATCTCGTATTCCCTGCTTTCCTGCTTTTCGGCGCCTATGATTGGTTGCAGTGAGACACGCTCCCACACTGAGTGACAGCTGTCTCACTGCACCCAATCACAGCAGCCGGTGTGTGTATACTGTGCAGTGAAATAAATAATTAAATAATTTAAAAAAACGGCGTGCGGTCCCCCCCAATTTTAATACCAGCCAGATAAAGCCATACGGCTGAAGGCTGGTATTCTCAGGATGGGGAGCTCCACGTTATGGGGAGCCCCCCACCCTAACAATATCAGTCAGCAGCCGCCCAGAATTGCCGCATACATTAGATGCGACAGTTCTGGGGCTGTACCCGGCTCTTCCCGATTTACCCTGGTGCGTTGGCAAATCGGGGTAATAAGGAGTTAATGGCAGCCCATAGCTGCCACTAAATCCTAGATTAATCATGTCAGGTGTCTCCCCGAGATTCCTTCCATGATTAATCTGTAAATTACAGTTAAAAAACACACACACCCGAAAAATCCTTTATTAGAAATAAAAAACACTAACAAAGTCCCTCATTACCAATTTATTAACCCCGACAAACCCTCCATGTCCGGCGTACTCCACAGTCCTCCAGCGTCGCGTCCAGCTCTGCTGCATGGAAGTGACAGGAGCTGCAGAATACACCGCCGCTCCGGTCACCTCCACGCAGCTAATGAGATGAGTATAGCGATCAGCTGAGCTGTCACTGAGGTTACCTGGATCCAGCGGTGGATGCAGCGGTGGCCGCGGGTAACCTCAGTGACAGCTCAGCTGATCGCGCTACTCACCGCCGCTCCAGTCAGCTCCATGCACCGAGGTGAGTATAGCGATCAGCTGCTGTCACTGAGGTTAATCGCGGCACCGCTGGATCCAGCGGTGGCCGGGAGTTACCTGACTGACAGCAGCTGATCGCGCTATTCCCTTCATTAGCTGCGTGGAGGTGACCGGAGCGGCGGTGTCTTCTGCAGCTCCTGTCACTTCCATGCAGCAGAGCTGGACGCGACGCCGGAGTCCGTGGAGTACGCCGGACATGGAGGGTTTGTCGGGGTTAATAAATTGGTAATGAGGGACTTTGTTAGTGTTTTTTATTTCTAATAAAGGATTTTTCGGGTGTGTGTGTTTTTTAACTGTAATTTACAGATTAATCATGGAAGGTATCTCGGGGAGACGCCTGACATGATTAATCTAGGATTTAGTGGCAGCTATGGGCTGCCATTAACTCCTTATTACCCCGATTTGCCAACGCACTAGGGTAAATCGGGAAGAGCCGGGTACAGCCCCAGAACTGTCGCATATAATGTATGCGGCAATTCTGGGCAGCTGCTGACTGATATTGTTAGGGTGGGGGGCTCCCCATAACGTGGAGCTCCCCATCCTGAGAATACCAGCCTTCAGCTGTATGGCTTTATCTGGCTGGTATTAAAATTGGGGGGACCGCACGCCGTTTTTTTAAATTATTTATTTATTTATTTTACTGCACAGTATAGACCCGCCCACCGGCTGCTGTGATTGGGTGCAGTGTGACACCTGTCACTCAGCGTGGGGGTGTGTCTCACTGCAACCAATCATAGGCGCCTGTGGGCGTGGAAAGCAGGGAATATGAGATGGCTGTGTACAGAGCACAGCGCGCCGGCCGGTATAAAGGCTCGGTCACGCTGTGCAGGCCGGCCAATCACTGCAATTCCACAACTAACAGGGCTGTGGCATTGCAGTGGTCTGCCAGCCAATCCCTGCATGAGGGCTGGCTCTCAAAAGAGCGCCAACATGCAGGGATGAAGACCACGAGTAAAGCACGAGTATTGCAAAATTACTCGGTCCCCGCCGAGTAGCCCGAGTACAGTGATACTCGTGCGAGTACCGAGTAGTAACAAGCATACTCGCTCATCACTACTCAGGATATATAAGCCAGATCAGAATCCCAATTTGCAGACACGATGTTTCGGGGTGCTTGCCCCTCGTCAGTGCAAAGTATGGGGGTGTCTGATCTGGCTCATGAGAAAGCTATGTGGGGACCACGGGGGAACACTATTCTCCTTAAGGAGACTTTGCAAGCCAGTCTGGCTGCCAAGTAAGGGGACTTATAGCTGCCACGCCCCTCTAAGAAATATTCAAATTGTCTCTCCAGTAAAGGAGACAAACTCTAGCACAGCGCCACCTATTGGAAGTCTATAATATGTCACGAACCACCGGGGGGGGTCACTCAGAAACCCCCCCACCAATGTCACGATCGGGGGGTAACAAGTGTGGGGGGGTCACCCCTCCTTTATACCTCCCGACCGACAGAGCACGTGACGCGCTCTCTAGCGCCCTTCTTGTAGTCAGGCCAATTATGGAATTGCCAGAAAATAAGCAAGGAGGCCGCTATTCTCCTGTGCCGATGATTGAAGGGTCCCCGGTGAGAGCAGGGCATATATTCCTCCGACCTCCGCGGACGGAATATACAAGAACCTCCTCGCCTCTCACTGGCCGCCCCACAATGATTCTTGGCACACTCGCTGCCACCAACCGCTTCACGGTAACTATTAGCCGAACACACAGACGTGGAATTCAAGATCGAGATAACAGAACAGCCCAAGATTAATTATATAATTTAATCGGCCTAAAGCACACTAGAAACTACAATACAGTTAGGTCCAGAAATATTTGGACAGTGACACAATTTTCGCGAGTTGGGCTCTGCATGCCACCACATTGGATTTGAAATGAAACCTCTACAACAGAATTCAAGTGCAGATTGTAACGTTTAATTTGAAGGTTTGAACAAAAATATCTGATAGAAATTGTAGGAATTGTACACATTTCTTTACAAACACTCCACATTTTAGGAGGTCAAAAGTAATTGGACAAATAAACCAAACCCAAACAAAATATTTTTATTTTCAATATTTTGTTGTGAATCCTTTGGAGGCAATCACTGCCTTAAGTCTGGAACCCATGGACATCACCAAACGCTGGGTTTCCTCCTTCTTAATGCTTTGCCAGGCCTTTACAGCCGCAGCCTTCAGGTCTTGCTGTTTGTGGGTCTTTCCGTCTTAAGTCTGGATTTGAGCAAGTGAAATGCATGCTCAATTGGGTTAAGATCTGGTGATTGACTTGGCCATTGCAGAATGTTCCACTTTTTTGCACTCATGAACTCCTGGGTAGCTTTGGCTGTATGCTTGGGGTCATTGTCCATCTGTACTATGAAACGCCATCCGATCAACTTTGCGGCATTTGACTGAATCTGGGCTGAAAGTATATCCCGGTACACTTCAGAATTCATCCGGCTACTCTTGTCTGCTGTTATGTCATCAATAAACACAAGTGACCCAGTGCCATTGAAAGCCATGCATGCCCTTGCCATCACGTTGCCTCCACCATGTTTGACAGAGGATGTGGTGTGCCTTGGATCATGTGCCGTTCCCTTTCTTCTCCAAACTTTTTTCTTCCCATCATTCTGGTACAGGTTGATCTTTGTCTCATCTGTCCATAGAATACTTTTCCAGAACTGAGCTGGCTTCATGAGGTGTTTTTCAGCAAATTTAACTCTGGCCTGTCTATTTTTGGAATTGATGAATGGTTTGCATCTAGATGTGAACCCTTTGTATTTACTTTCATGGAGTCTTCTCTTTACTGTTGACTTAGAGGCAGATACACCTACTTCACTGAGAGTGTTCTGGACTTCAGTTGATGTTGTAAACGGGTTCTTCTTCACCAAAGAAAGTATGCGGCGATCATCCACCACTGTTGTCATCCGTGGACGCCCAGGCCTTTTTTAGTTCCCAAGCTCACCAGTCAATTCCATTTCTCTCAGAATGTACCCGACTGTTGATTTTGCTACTCCAAGCATGTCTGCTATCTCTCTGATGGATTTTCTCTTTTTTTTCAGCCTCAGGATGTTCTGCTTCACCTCAATTGAGAGTTCCTTAGACCGCATGTTGTCTGGTCACAGCAACAGCTTCCAAATGCAAAACCACACACCTGTAATCAACCCCAGACCTTTTAACTTCTTCATTGATTACAGGTTAACAAGGGAGACACCTTCAGAGTTAATTGCAGCCCTTAGAGTCCCTTGTCCAATTACTTTTGGTCCCTTGAAAAAGAGGAGGCTATGCATTACAGAGCTATGATTCCTAAACCCTTTCTCCGATTTGGATGTGAAAACTCTCATATTGCAGCTGGGAGTGTGCACTTTCAGCCCATATTATATATATAATTGTATTTCTGAACATGTTTTTGTAAACAGCTAAAATAACAAAACTTGTGTCACTGTCCAAATATTTCTGGCCCTGACTGTATATACAATAGGAGATCTACAGAATATACATAGGTCATAGGTCAGAGTACAGTTACAATTAAAGCATGGTTTGCAAACAGGCATACACAGTTCCAGCAGTTACCTTGTGCATCTGGCCACAGGGGGGCGCCGTGGACCAGGTTTCCAGGATCTCCCTCACAGGTCTTCCCTGACCAGACCCCCGAGCAAAAAGAATCGAGTAACCATTGAAGATTACTCTCAGGGAGAAGTTTATAGCATTTTAACACAGTTTAGACAAAAACCAAGAGAAGGAGAAATTCCCTGGTTGGTCAGGGTGCACGATCTCGGAGGAGGTGGAGTGCACTTTGACGCCGGAGACGTGGCAAAATTTGTCACCATGTCTCAGAACCCAGTAATTCAGAGATCAATAACAAATTATTTTGTTGATCATAATGAGCATGGCACTCAAAACTTAATCATGATCCTAGCCCATGCTTTTCTGGACAAATACCCATCAGAAGCAGAGTTTCCTATCAATGATAAACCTTGGTATACCTTAAAAGATGGTATGGAACGGCTGAAGGAAGAAGCAATGAGGAATGCTCTTCCTCTTTTGGGAATGGATGATGATTATCTCCAGTACCCATTGACAGCCAGCATAAGAAATAGGCTGGTTAAACATGCTCCTCCAGCATACAAAACAGTTATTTTAACCTTAACTGTAGCGCTGACTGGAGAATCAATCGGTGTAGTTCTAGGGAGGATGAGGGAGTTACAGGATATGGGACAGTGGGATAAACCGTCCCCTGGAGGCCATGTTGGTAACAGTAAGCCAAACAATCCTGATTGGAAAGAGAAATCAGTAGGGGAGGCCCCACGGGTGTCTCGCAAAGACATGTTCCAGGCTTTGCTTAAAGCCGGGATCAATAAGGAAAGGATTGATGGAAAGGAGACAGGAGAATTATGGAAGTTGTACAAACAGAAAGTTCTATCTGCAAAGAAAGTGACCACTACAAATGTGGAAGGGGGTTCAAAAACCCCCAAGGTAAAGAAATCAGAGGGAAAAGGGGAAAAACACCCAAAGAATGTGTCTTGGGAAGATTTTCAGTCAGTTTATCCATGGGAAGAACTGGCTGCAGCCGTGGCCACAAAGGTCACGGAAGGAAGGGCTAATACACAGACTGAAGTCTGTGTAAATGAAAGTTCAGAAGGAAGTGATTTACCATAGGTAGCCAGCCAAGCCCCCCTATTGATAAAAAGGGACGAACGTCCCTACGTCAATCTTAGCATACATTGGAAAGGGGCAAATGTTCAAAGAGTCCCAGCTTTGATTGACACGGGGGCGGAGGCTACTTTAATTCATGGAAACCCAGAAAAAATAAAAGGACCTCGAGTAAAAATTGCTGGACTAGGTGGTCAAGTGATCACCGGGGTTCAGACACAGGTAGCTTTGAAGATAGGTAATTTACCTATCAAGAAGTACACGGTGCTGGTAGTTCCTATACCAGAATATAATTTGGGAATTGATATCCTAAAATGGATGACTCTTAATCTAACCGAAGGAAAATTCTCCTTTGGGGTTAAGTCTTGTTATAAGGAAATGCAGATTTCACATTATATCGATGATATAATGATACAAGGACAAGATGAGCAAAGTGTGAAAGATCAATTGACAAAACTGGTTGCTCATATGAGGAGTAAAGGATGGGAAATCAGTGATGCCAAGGTTCAAGGACCGTCTCAGGTGGTAACATTTCTAGGGATTCAGTGGAACAAGGGGCACAGAGAGATCTTGCCCAATGCCAGACAGAAAATTATTAATTTTCCGGTCCCTAAATCCAAAACAGGAGACTCAGTCTTATATTGGATTGTTTGATTTTTGGAGACAACATATCCCTCATTTGGGACAAATGTTGGCTCATTTGTACAAAGTAACGAGGAAAAAATATGAGTTCCACTGGGGAGAGGAACAGCAAAATGTGTTTGAGATGGTCAGGGAAGTGTGGCAAGACATTGAAGGGATTATTCAATCTACCAAGACCACTGTACTTCATGTCGATGCTCATGTCCCTACTAACTCACTGGAACGTTTGTTTAATTCAGAAGCAGATAAAGCAGCAGCCATCAGACAAGTCAGTCCAACAATTGACAAGGAAAAAAGAGGCATGGTTGCAAGGTACAGCTGTTTGGGCACACCACAAAGAGCGACACCCTATTTAGCAGGTTTAGACCTCAGTACATTGGAAACTGTCGTGGTACCCCCAGGTAAGGTAAAACCAATTTCAACAGGATTGGGTTGCCAGACACCAAAGGATCATTATGGTCAAATAGCCACTCGTTCTAGTTTATCGTTAAAAGGAGCCATAGTGGTGGGAGGGGTAATAGAGGCAGATCCTCTAATATAATAAATGTAGGAGCAAAAATATGGATTCAAAACCTCCAAGGACCACCCTCAGAGGCAGAGGTAATAGCGGTCGGAAAAGATCGTACTCTCCTGATAATGAGACCAGGAGTGGAAAAGTGGGAATATGCCCCACAAGAAAAATGTTATTTACGAGAATAATAGTGTATCTTTATTTGCAGATGGTGTGGTAAATAAGCGGAATCCATGGTATCGGTTACTGGGAAGAGCTCGATAGTGATGAGATGGAGAAATTCCTGTGTTTGATGTTTGCCTCTTTGGTCGTTGGATGGACAAGTCTACATCAGGAGGAACCTATGGCAAATAAATTTCTGATGCACCATCATATTTTCAACACACAGATTGCTGGATCTGTACACATTCTCCGGTTACAGCCACCACTATCCCTTATCTGGATGTCCCGGTATCGATGGAGGAAATATTAAAGTGGAAAAGTCGTTCTGATCATCTTGCTGATAAAGACACTCGAAATGTTCGTCTATAGAATACTACAGTACCCCTTTCCGTAGTGGGATGGATCAATCTTCCATGGTGGCAAGGCAATTTGAATGCAACAGTCACCAATTTGCAATATCTGACTTTTAAGGGAGGAATTTGGGTACCAAGAAATAAGACTGGACTGACTAACCTGGGATTCATCCCTATGGGGAATATAAAAATAAGTTTTGGGACAGCTATAAATACTGTAGATGCTTTTAAACCCAGCTTAGTGGAAAGGACAATTCATGATATGTTATGGCCTTATGCCGGGAAATTATAGGCCGGTAAGTTTAACCTCTACGGTTGGTAAAATCCTTGAGGGTTTCTTGAGAGATGCTATACTGGAGTATCTCAAGAAAAATAACCTTATGACAGAGTATCAACATGGGCTTATGAGGGATCGATCCTGTCAAACTAATTTGATCAGCTTCTATGAAGAGGTAAGTTCAAGCCTGGACCAGGGAAATGCAGTGGATGTTGTGTATATGGACTTTTCAAAAGCTTTTGATACGGTGCCACACAAAAGGTTGGTACATAAAATGAGAATAATGGGGATAGGGGAAAATATGTGTAACTGGGTTAAAAACTGGCTCAGTGATAGGAAACAAAGGGTGGTTATTAATGGTACGTACTCGGACTGGGTCTCAGTTCATAGTGGGGTACCACAGGGGTCAGTATTGGGCCCGCTTCTTTTCAACATATTTATAAATGACCTTGTTGGGGGCATGCGGAGTAGAATTTCAATATTTGCAGATGATACTAAACTCTGCAGGGTAATCAATACAGAGGAGGATAATTTTATATTACAGGGAGATTTATGTAAATTGGAGGATTGGGCTGAGAAGTGGCAATTGAAGTTTAATGTAGATAAATGTAAGGTCATGCACTTGGGTAGAGGAAATAACATTTATGATTATGTACTTAATTGTAGAACACTGGGTAAAACAGACACAGAAAAAGACTTGGGTGTATGGGTGGATGGTAAACTTCACTTTAGTGGACAGTGTCAGGCAGCTGCTGTCAGGGCTAATAAAATAATGGGATGTATTAAAAGAGGTATAAGTGTTCATGAAAAAAATATAGTTCTACCTCTGTACAAGTCACTAGTGCGACCGCACTTAGAATACTGTGTACAATTCTGGTCACCGATATATAAGAAGGACATAGCTGAACTGGAGAGGGTGCAGAGAAGAGCGACCAAGATTATTAGAGGAATGGGTGGGCTGCAATACCAAGACAGGTTATTAAACTTGGGGTTATTTAGTTTGGAAAAACGAAGGCTTAGGGGGGATCTAATCACAATGTATAAATATATGAGGGGACAGTACAGAGACCTTTCCAAAGATCTTTTTACACCTAGGCCTGCGACTGGAACACGGGGGCATCCGCTACGTCTTGAGGAAAGAAGGTTTAATCATAATCACAGACGAGGATTCTTTACTGTGCGAGCAGTGAGACTATGGAACTCTCTGCCGCATGATGTTGTAATGAGTGATTCACTACTAACATTTAAGCAGAGCCTGGATGCCTTTCTTGAAAAATTTAATATTACCAGTTATGTATATTAGATTTTATGACAGGGTATTGATCCAGGGAACTAGTCTGATTGCCGGATGTGGAGTCAGGAAGGACATTTTTTCCCCATTGGAACTTGTTTGCCACATTGGGGGTTTTTTTGCCTTCCTCTGGATCAACATGTTAGGCTACGGGTTGAACTAGATGGACTTAGAGTCTCCCTTCAACCTTAAAAACTATGATACTATGATACTATGATATGCCAATATGTTCATAAATGGGACTAGTGAAACTTGTAGTAACATATCGGGAAATTTAATGTGTAATGATTCCTTTGAATATCGAGCAAATGCCAAAACACATGATGTTCAAGGGAGCTTTTCAGATAATATTGCTTTTAGTTTTAATATACATAGTAGTGAAAGTGATTATATTTGTGATTCAACGTTTATCTAAACAAACCAAGAAAACAAAATTTGTGGCAAACGATATTTCTTTGTCATGGTATGGTGTTTTCCGAGTGATCTTCCTCTAGTGGAATACTGATGATGGAAAATAATCCCTGGGATTACAGGGTAATGATCCAGGGAACTAGTCTGATTGCCGGATGTGGAGTCAGGAAGGAAATTTTTTCCCCATTGGAACTTGTTTGCCACATTGGGTTTTTTTGCCTTCCTCTGGATCAACATGTTAGGCTACAGGTTGAACTAGATGGACTTAGAGTCTCCCTTCAACCTTAAAAACTATGATACTATGATAACTATGATACTAGGACCGATTGTGATACCAATGTGATATGACTGAAGAATGAGTGGGATGTAGATAGGGATCATAATCAAAAGATAGGAGTGATCCCAGATATTATTTGATCCATCAAATAATTCAGTATCAAAGAGAGATGTCCTCTGGATAACCAATTTTACCATGATGAAGAATACGTGTCAAACAGGTCTTGAAGCAAAACCACGATAATGAGGAAGTAACATTTACAGTTCAACAGTCAGGAAATTTGTGGTTATTTGACAACAGTTGCAAGGAAGCTGGCCTGTAAAATTAACGTCTCCTTTCAATATCTCCAGGAAACTGTGGTCGATCAGTTGTCAACTGGCTAAATGTGCAGGAAATGTGCAGGAAGCTGCTGGTGCCCACAGCAGCTTGTGGTCAAGTTACATGAACATGACTGAGCTGTCACATGCTGGTCACCAATTAACCATTCACAATCGCAATACTGCATTTGCACACGACTACAAATTTTCCTATAAAAATACACTGGACTCGCTTAATGTTAGGGAAACCTTCCAGGACATTGAAGTGTACGTACGCACTGTTCCTGTGATGCAAGAGGCCGGGTTGTTTTTCCTTCTCACATTAATCGAGTCCCTCCGATGAGAAAAGGATTGCTGCAACATATCGGTAATGTTGATGCATATTTCTGTTATTGTATAAGATTCTAGGACTAAAAAATAGTTCTTATGCCTATGTACCATTGACTATTCATGTGCTATTAAAATAAATAGTATCTTGCTATAGAGAATATTAGTATTCGTGCCTGATTAGGATATCAGTGAGCGCTTCGTAAGTACGGGCTTTCAGCCCCCTTTTTAGTAGAATTTAGAAAGACAGAGACGATCACCCCTGACATGTACACAGGGACAGCATCGCAAGAGGGGATCACCCCTGACCTATATACAGGGACAGCACCGCAGGAGGCCATCACCCCTGATCTATATACAGGACAGCACCGCAGGAGGCCATCATCCCTGACCTATATACAGGACAGCACCACAGGAGGGGATCACCCCTGACCTATATACAGGGACAGCACCGCAGGAGGCCATCACCCCTGACCTATATACAGGGACAGCACCGCAGGAGGCGATCACCCCTGACCTATATACAGGGACAGGACCGCAGGAGGCCATCACCCCTGACCTATATACAGGGACAGCACCGCAGGAGGGGATCACCCCTGACCTATATACTATACAGGGACAGCACCGCAGGAGGGGATCACCCCTGACCTATATACAGGGACAGGACCGCAGGAGGCCATCACCCCTGACCTATATACAGGGACAGCACCGCAGGAGGCGATCACCCCCGACCTATATACAGGGACAGCAACGCAGGAGGCCATCACCCCCGACCTATATACAGGGACAGCAACGCAGGAGGCCATCACCCCTGCCCTATACACAGGACAGCACCGCAGGAGGGGATCACCCCTGACCTATATACAGTACAGCACCGCAGGAGGCGATCACCCCTGATCTATATACAGGGACAGCACCGCAGGAGGGGATCACCCCTGACCTATATACAGGGACAGCACCGCAGGAGGGGATCACCCCTGATCTATATACAGGGACAGCACGGCAGGAGGGGATCACCCCTGACCTATATACAGGACAGCACCGCAGGAGGAGATCACCCCTGACCTATATACAGGACAGCACCGCAGGAGGGGGATCACCCCTGACCTATATACAGGACAGCACCGCGGGATGCGATCACCCCTGACCTATATACAGGACAGCACCGCAGGAGGAGATCACCCCTGACCTATATACAGGATAGCACCGCAGGAGGCCATCACCCCTGACC